>NW_023605305.1:109844011-110024563 GCF_014898055.3 Talpa occidentalis | reverse complement strand
GATGATGATGAGTGTTTTTCTCACATGCCTTTTTGGCCGTTTGTATGGAGAAGTGTCTGTTTGGAGATGGCCTTCTTTGGAGAAGTGTCTGTTAGCTCATCTGCTCATTTTTTGATTGGGTTATTTGTTTTCTCATTGTTCAGTTGTATGAATCTTCTTGTAATCTTGGATGTTAACTCTCTTTTGGGTATATGATGAGTAAACACGTTCTCCCATTCACTAGTATGTCTTTTGTTTTAATGATAGTTTTGCTATTAGTCACTTTTAAATTTAATGTATTAGAAGAAATTGTCTGTTTTTGCTTAAATTTTTGTTCATTTTTGAACAAAATGTTCATTTTTTGCTTTAATTAAATTCAATTTGTTCATTTTTGCTTTAATTCCCTTGCCATTATAATGGAGTCCTCAAAGACTCACTGAAACCAGTGTTGTGAAGTATTTTATCTATTTTCTTCTGTTTATTTTATGATTTCAGGTTGCATCAGGTTTTTAATTTATTTGAATTAATTTTTGTGCATGGTGTAAGATAGTAGTATAGCTTCCTTCTTTTGCATAGGGTTGTCCAGTTTTTCCAATATCATTTGCTAAATAGACTACCTCTCCCATTGTAGGTCCTGTGCTCCTTTCATAAATTAACTATTCATGTAAATGTGGGCTTATTTCTGTGCTCTCAATTCTATTCCATTGATTTCTGTGTTCATTTTTCTTCTAATACCATATTGTTTTGATTACTATTGCCTTGTAATACAGCTTGATGTCTAGGCTCATAATACATCTAGTCTTTCCTTTTTGTCAGAATGGTTTTGGCTATTTGGGGTCTTTTGTAGGTCCATACAAATTTCGGTTATGTTTGCTATATTTCCTTGAAGAATGCCATCAAGGGGCGGGGAAAGGAAGGACTAGAGTCAAAATAAGGGGGAGGTGCAATTGTATGGGGAATATAACCAAAATGAAAATGCATACATTGTGCAAAGATGAAAAAAGATGTAAGAATTATATAAAAAAAATATTTAAATTAAAAAAAAAGAATGCCATCAAAATTGTGATAGGAATTGCATTCAAACTGTATATTGGTTTGGGTAAGATGGCTATTTTAGCAATGTAGTGCTTCCAATCAATGACATTGAAATACCTTCACATTTCTCTGCATGTTCAATTTCTTTTCACAATGTCATAACTTTCAGTGGATAGTCTTTTACCTCCTTTAAGTTTACTCACAGACACTTAATTCTTTGTTATGTGATTATAAATAGGATTGTTTTCTTGATTTCTTTCTTTTAGTTAATTTCTGCATATAGGAATGCACCAGACTTTTGTATGTCAATGTTGTACCCTGCCTCTTTATTGTACTAATACTTTTTAATGGAGTCTTTAGGGTTTTCCATGTGTGTTGCAAATAGTGATAGTTTTACTTCTGCAAGATTGGTGTTTTGATTTCCCTTTTTCTTTCTGAAGGCAGGAGATGAAAGCCCCACCTGAAAGAAACCCTCTCTAAACCAGGATAGAAAAATGGGGACTCACCAAAATGGGGAGTCCAGGCTGAGAGAATTCTATACAAACAGACCTTGCTAAAAACAACTCATTTCCTCCGGTCTCTCCATATATTTTAGTAACTTTTTCACAATTGCCTCTTTTGGTTCAGCTTAATATAGAAGCCCTCAGATTTTGTTACTTCTTTTGATCTTCTTTTCCTTTATGAGACCTTTAGGCCTTCCATGTGCCATATTTAACTCAACTTAATCTGTATGTTTCCCCCTGTTAAAACTGCCTTGTGTCAATTTAATTCGCAGGCAGAGTTTAACAGGGTAGAGGTAGTTTTTGCCTCTGTTGTGCAACCATCCCAGGCGGGATTGGTTCATTGTCTGTCTCACCCATGAAAAGAGAATTTTGGAGACTTGGGACATTCTGCAGTCCTTTGATGCTGAAATGGGATCATATACACATGAACGGAGGCAGAACAAGAGAGAGCCTTCAGCACTGAAAGAGGCAAATCAGCCACTCTACTGCCTAGCCCCCTTTACACTGTTAAGTGCCCATAGCCACACAACCGATATATTGTTGCGAAGGCAAGGCCCATGTGTTGTTTCCTAGATGTCCGAGTGGAGAAAACATAGCATTTCAAGGTAGGGGCTGTCTGTGCTTGGAAGGCAAAAAATAGCCTAATTTACTCATTTTCTTTTTAGCCTTCCCCTACATGTACATATATATGCAAACACACATTTCTGTCTATACTTCTGTAACCATCTTCTTATATTGACACTCATGAGAACACACAAAGACCACAATTCCATCCCAGCACTGTAGAGTTCATTCTAGTTTTCTCTTTGCTCATTTGTAACTTAGGAAGGTACTTTGTTTTCAATTATTTGTTCCATCTGCCCATATGTAGAGTAACTCTTCTTGCTGTTGTGACCTCCTTTGGGGATGTCCTTTTCATACCACAGGGATTCTGTTATGTTTTAGGGGGGGCCCTTCCTGCACTAATGCTCTCATTAACCTTCTTAGGCTACCCTGTGCTGGGCTCACTCCCACCCACGCAAGTCTGATTCCCTTTGATGTCTTCCGTACCCCACTTAGGTCCTAACCTCCTACACTGGGTCTTCCTCCTACACAGAAGCCTTCCTCATCCCTGTTAGGTTCTGACACCCAGGGACAGGCCACCCTCTTGTGCCTGGCCACCCTCCTCACCTGCGCTGGTTCTCATGTTGCATGCTGGGTGCCCCCACCTCTACCCCACCTGGACACCCTCTTCAACCTGTTCTGGCTTTGACTGCCTGTGCTGAGTGACAACCCCTTTGTGGACAATCTCTACACTCTGTTTATTCTCCAAACTCCTTGATGACTTGCCCTCTCATGCAGAAGCTTTTCTCCTCCTGCTGCACAAACTCGGGCACCATGCAGAAGGCTGAGTTCTCCCCCCTAACTCCCCACGGCCTGGGGACAGCCCCCTGCTCAGTGTCTGACGACTTTGAACCACAACTGCTCTATGTCCCAGGACACCTACACTGATGATCCCACCTGATGGCTTTGGGGAAGAATTGTTGGGAGATGAAAAGGGAGATAAATGCTCAGTGACTTTATTTTTTAGATTTATTTTTATTTATGCATTGAAGAACTGAGGTGTAGGCCAGAGGTGGGGGTAGGGGGGAGTGAGAGGATTCTCCAGTGACAGAGCGGGGAGCAGAACAGGCAGCTCCACTGAAATCCACTGCTGAGGGGAGCAGCGGGCGAGTCAGGAGAGGTCTGCTGCACCAGTGAGTTGCTCCCTGGCCGCCTGGGGATCGAACTCATGCTGCAGAGGCTGCAGATTGCTTCACAGTTTGGTGTTCAACCCCTTGTGCCACCAGAGAGGCCCTTTCTCCCAGATTCTTAGAGTGTGCTTTATTAAAAAGTTACGTCTTTCATTTATTTTCAAACACTGGAGTGTTATTAATTCTTTCCTGTAAGCCATAACATGGTCAAATCTCTCTCTTCTTATAAACAAAATAAACCTTCTGGGCCTCCCCGGTGACGCAGCGGTTGAGCACTGAGTTGCAAAGCTGCCCGGGCCTCTACAGCGCTGGTTCGATCCCCGGCTGCTCCCCGGCCACTGGAGGAGGGTCCCACATGGCGCACAGACCTCTCCTGCTGCCGGCTGCTCCCCTCAGCAGTGTACTTCGGTCCTTCTGCCTGCTCTGCTCCAGCCCTGGCTCTGGTGAATTCTCTCACGCTCCCGCACTTCTGACTGTACCCAGTGCATGTCTAAACAAACAAACAAACAAACAAATAAATAAATAAGACATGCCTCTATTAAAAAAAAAACAAAACAAAAAAACCTTCTACCTTCCTCTGGACATTTGGATGATAAATATCCAAAAACATGTAATATGTGGAAATTCTTTAATCCCCTAATTTCACTTCCAATAAATAATAATCTTGTCATGTATTAATTTATGAAATGTTCATGAACACTTATGTGCCAGGCACTGTGAATAAAATGGTAAGCAGAAGCAGATACGAGACAAGTATCAATTAGACAATCACTATTGAATGCATTGCTACAAGTTGATAATTTATTTTTGAATTTTTATTTTTTTTAAGATTTATTTTTCATTTATACAATAGTTGGGGTATAGGCCAGAAGAGCAGGAGGGTGAGAGGATTCACCAGAGACAGAGTGGGGAGCAGAACAGGCAGAAGGACCGAAAGCACTGCTGAGGGGAGCAGCGGGCACAACAGGAGAGGTCTGCTGCGCCATGTGGGAATCTCCCTGGCTGGCTGGGAATCAAACCTATGCTGAAGAGGCTTTGGACAGCTTCACAGTGCTGTGCTCAACCTGCTACGCCACCGGGGAGGCCCCAAGTTGATAATTTAATGGTAAAAGAAATAAAATATATTTACATGTCCTGGTCTCTATTCCAAAATCTGTGTATTGATTTAATCATAAAGCAACTGATTATATGCCCTATAATACATACATAGTTTTATTATGCTTTGTGTTCTTCTTAGAAGAACACAGATAATGAGACTGAGGCAGAAAGAGGTTAAGTAACTTGTCCAAGGTCACATAGCTAGTAAGTGTTAGAACTAGAATTCAAACTCGGGTAGTCTGGCCCCTTATCTTAACCATTATACTACACGGATTCTCGTAAGTAGCTCTGAAGGAGAGAAACAGAAATTATGAGAACATCTATCAACGAAACCTGATCTAGGCAGAAGCTTCTGAGGAAGTAATACTCGGGGTTAGATATCAAGTTTGAGTAGACATTAACTCTGCAAAGTGGGTCATGGGATGGTGGCAGGGGAAATCATCATTCCAGCTAGAGGACAGAATTTGCAAAGGCCCTGAGGCAAGAGAGAGAACTGCACAGTAAAGAAATTGCAAGGGCAGTGCTAGAATGTAGAAAGCAAGGAGGCTGTTAGACGGGATGTGGCTAGAGAAGTAACCAGGCCAGATTTAACAGGGTCTTACTAGCCCTTAATTTTTTTTTTTTTTATTGTAAGAGCAAGGGAAGACATGGAGTGGAGGATTAGGGGACAAGGAATCATTTTCCCATTGAAAAGGCAATTGCAGTTTAGATAATGGATTGTAGGGGAGTCCTTATGTGCAGAAATGAGGATGGTGGTATCTGAGAGTGGTAAGTTGATTTAAGGTGGTAGCAGTAGAAATGGAGACAAGTGGAGAGATTTAGAGAATATGATATCAGATAGAATTGCATAAAAGATTGGATATGAGGGGCAAGAAGTTGTAGGTCTCAAGGTTGACCTCCCCTTCTACGTTCAGTATTTGTCAGTAGTGTTAGTTAATTTATCTTCTAAACATATTTCCAGTACAGGTAAGTGAATGGTAACAACATTCACTGAGACAAAATGTACAAGATGAGGAGGAAGTTTGGGATGATTATTGAGTCTTGGACATGATGAGTTTTAGATGCCTCTGAGACATCCATGTGAAGACATTACATAGTAAGGTGGGTTTGGATTTCAGAGGGTAGAACTGGGCTGAAGTTATCAACTTGGGAGTAATCATTGTATCTATGGCTAGTACAGCTGTGGCATGGGTTAAGTTTGCCTAGGGAAAGAAAATTGATCAAGAGCCTTCCTGGTGGCCTACAGGTTAAGTCTCAGCACTATCGCCGCTACAGCCTGAGTTCGATCCCCAGCCAGGGAGTTGACCAACATGGCGCAGTAGACCTCTGTCTCGCCCACTGCTCCCCTCAGCAGTGTATTTCAGTCAATCTGCCTGTTCTGCTCCCCACTCTGTCTCTGGGGAATCCTCTCACCCACTGTACCTCTGGCCTATACCCCAGTTCTTTTATGCAAAAATAACTAACAAAAATTTAAAAACAATAGCAACAAGAAAACTGATCAAACAGAGAAAGGGGGTGTAGAGTTGGTAGTCAAGAAAGTCTAACACTGAGTAAGTCCGAGTGCAGGAAAGGGCTGATGTAGACAGCTTGGAGTGCTTAAACACTGCACATTCTGAAGAATGACCGGCCTTTAGTACTGGCCCTTGACTGACTCATGGGAGATAACCTCTGAGCCTTTGGAATATTCTTCCTAAGAAAAATGCTTTGTTTGTCTGATGCCTTGGGTCTCACTTTGACTGGATAATTTATGCTAACAATGTGATTATGATGAACACCTGTTTTAGCATGTCTGAGGCTAGAGACAAACTGCTCTGGCAGTGTGACCACTGAGGTCTGGGGTCTGAGTAGCTGAGGCCAGTTAGATCAGTGCCCCATGCCTATGTGATAGCCCCCCAACAAAAAACCCACAATCAAAACATGGCTGAACTTCCCTGTTTGGCAGCACTTCCCTGTTGTCACATATCACTGCTGGGAGAATTAAGACCTGTGCCCCTCCACTGGACAGGGACACCTTGTGTCTGTTTGTTCCTGGACCTTACTCAGGAATTTTTTTCTTTTAAAGATTTATTTATTTATGCATACAAGAACTGGGGTACTGGCCAGAGGTGTGGGGGGTGAGATGTTTCACCAGAGACAGAGTGGGGAATGGAACAGGCAGACTAACTGAAATACACTGCTGAGGGGAGCAGAGGGTGAGACAGGAGAGGTCTGCTGTGCCATGTGGGTAGCTCCCTTGCTGGCTGGGGATTGAACTTGTGCTGCAGAGGCTGCGGACAGCTTCACAGAGCTGTGCTTAACTGCTTGCACCACCAGGGAGGCCCAGGAATTTTTTCTTTTGCTAATTTTAATCTGTACCATTTCACTGCTATAAAGCCATGACTTAACAGTTTTTCTGGGCCCCCCCTGGTGGTGCAGCAGTTGAGCACTGGGCTGTGAAGCTGCCCGCAGCCTCTGCAGCACCTGTTTGATCCCTGGCCGCCAGGCGAGGGTCCCACATGGTGCACAGACCTCTCCTGCTGTGCCCACTGCTCCCCTCAGCAGTGTATTTCGTCAGTCTGCCTGTTCTGTTCTGTTCCCTGCTCTGGCTTTGGTGAATTCTCTCACCCTCCTGCACTTCTGACTGTACCCAGTGCTTGTATAAATAAATAAATAAATAAATAAATAAAAATAAAATAAATAAATCTTAAAAAAACAAAACAAAACAGTTTTTCTGAGTCCCATGAGTTCTGCTGGTCTGGTCTGAGGAACCCCTGACATAGTCAGTGAAAGAGAAACATGGTCTAAGAGGTGGGATGAAACCAGGAAAAGTGTGGTGTCAAGGAAGTAAGTGATTCCAGAAGAGGGAACGGTACACAGTGTTCTGTCCCACCAAAAAATCAAGTAAGGTTGGGATAACACATGTCCACTGGCTTTGAAAACATGGAGGTTATGATGACCTTAGGAAGAAGTGTTTTGGTGGACTGATGGGATTGGAGCCAGGCCAGAAAGGATTGAGGAATGAGTGGGATATGAGGAAATAGAGAAAAAGAGATTTGAAGAGAACAATTACATGTTAATTTCACTGTAATTTATAGTAGCAAGATACATCAAAAACAATCCAGTTCTATCTAGAAAACCTAAATTTGGACCTGGAAAAAGAATAACTATAAGAAAGAAAAAAAAATCAAAATCAGCAAACAACTATGAACCAGAGACATTCTTTGGGGGGGTGGGTGGAGGGATTGGGGTCAAAATTGGGGTTGTAATTGTATGGGGAATATAAAAAAAAATAAAAAATTGTCTAAAAAAAAAAACCCAAAAACAATCCAGTTCTCTAATAACCAAATAGAATCCCTTTAATTTTCTATATTAAAAACTTATATAATAGGTATACTTATTGAATCAGCAATTCTATTTTTAGGACCATTTGGAAAAAATAATTACAGACATGCAAAGAATTATCCATCACAATGTTTATCATAGTATTGTTAATAGAAGCAAAAATTGAAAACAACAGTGTTGTGTAACAACAGACAGCTAATACATTACAGTATACTCACATAATGAAGTCTGTTTATTATTTAAATTGGGATGAATCTTACTGGTAGCAAGAATTAGAGACAATGTGTGAAAAAGCATTTTGTATATGTAAATGGCTGTTCAAATGTATTTATTCTTGGGATTACTGATGTGCTCCAGGAAGGCCTTAGAAATACAGAAAAGTCAAGAGTGAGCAATTAGACTCAGAACCCTGCCATCTGTCTCTCTTTTCTTGGTCCTAATGGTTCTCAAACTCATTCAGACAAACCAGCACCTGGAAGTCAAAGTCACTTTGCACAACATCATGAAATGCTGAGAACTTTTACATTTTTTTTCAGAGGAGACAGTACATCTCCTCTACTTTAATCCCTTTAATGAGTTAGCAAAAGCACCATTACCAATCACTTATATACAGAAGTTCTACAGTTTTATGTGTTTTTGAATAGATGCTTGAAGACAATCCTGAATTATGACTTAGTCTTACTTAGTAAAGGATGCAAAAGCTAAGTTTGGAGTCTGGCAAGATGGCAGCTGAGTGAAGACTCAGAGCTCACCTCCTCGAGATATTCACAACAAAACTGCTATAAAACAATGCCAGAAATCCCAAGGGGAAAAAAACCTGATGACCCCACAGAAAGGGGTAGGAAAAACTTTCAGTGAACTTTGTTTAGAGTGGTAATGGGGCAGGCTAACACACAAGAGGGAGGAGTGGTTGCTATGCGGAGCCCATATAGCTATTGACTTGGACATATGCCAACATAGGGGCTCCTAAGACCTGGCACCACACTGGATAAGGGGGTGTATAAGTGAGCACCCAAGATAAGATTGCATTGCTGGATTGTTGCCAAAGTGGGGTCACAGAGTAAGGACTATTGGCTGAGTCTGAGAATTTTTTTAAAAAAGATTTATTTATTTATGCATATAATAACTGGGGTACAGGCCAGAGGTGTGGGGATGTGTGAGAGGATTCACCAGAGACAGAGTAGGGAACGGAACAGGCAGACTGACTGAAAAACACTGCTGAGGGGAGCAGTGGGCAAGAGAGGAGAGGTCTGCTGCACCATGAGGGTTGCTCCCTGGCTGGGGATTGAACTCGTGCTGCAGTGGCTGTGGATAGCTTCATAGGTTGTGTCTTAACCCCTTGTGCCACCAGGGCAGAACAGGTGTAGTCTGAATTGGGTCAGATCATTAGGACTTCCCTGTAGTAGGGGCTACTACTTGAAGCCCAGGCTGAGATATCCAAATCACCTGCCACACCCCCCAAAAAGAAAAACTTGAACTAGAGCTCAAGCACCTACCAACATAGGAATGGCTAGCTCAAGATAAGACCCTGTGCCAGGGAGGAGAAGGGAACATCTCCTGGCCTGTAACAGCATGTCAGTGGTAACCCACTCCCAGTCCGCTGTCGTGGAAGTGGACATGCGAGTCACCGAGACTGAGGAAGTGGCCTGAAGAGGATCACATGGATCAACAACATAACTGCTGCCCACGGCATAACAGAAAGTTCAAATTCCCAAGTCCACGAGAGATGATCCTTTAGTGGCCACTGCCATGGTCCTCTTTTTTACCTGCTGTCTTTTGCCAGTACCAGTCTCCAATTACTCCATCAGGTGTGAAGACAACAGTTGAAATATCTAGCTATTAAAACCCATAAAAGGGCCTCCCTGATGGCGCAAGGGGTTAAGCACAGCACTGTGAAGCTGTCCATAACCTCTGCAGCATGAGTTTGACCCTTGGCCGGCCTGGGAGCTACACACATAGTGCAGTAGACCTCTCCTGACTCATCCGCTGCGCCCCTCAGCAATGTATTTCAGTAGATCTGCCTGTTGCATTCCCCACTCTGTCTCTGGTGAATCTTCTCACCCCCCACCTCTGGCCTGTATCCCAGTCCTTGTATGCATAAATTAAAAAATCCTAAAAAAATAAAACCCATTAAAAAGTGGGGAGCAGATATGAACAGACAATTCACCAAAGAGGATATGCAACAGGCAAAAAAACATATGAAAAAAAAGGTCTATTGTCACTTCTAATAAGGTCTATTGTCACTTCATGATGTAGATTTTTTATTTAAATTTTATTTTTATATTCCCCATACAATTACGACCCCTTATTTTGACCCCAATCCCTCCTTTCCCCGCCCCCCACCCCCCATAGAGTGTCTCTGGTTCATAGTTGTTTGTTGATTTTGATATTTTATTTCCTATAGTTATTCTTTTTCCTGGTCCTTATTTAAGTTTTCTAGATTCCTGCTATGAGTGAGACCATCTGGTATTTTTCTTTTTCTTTCTGGCATATTTCGCTGAGCATGATCCCTTCCAGCGCCATCCATGTTGCTGCAAATTGCATGTGTTTATCTTTTTTGAATGCTGAGTAATATTCCATGGTGTATATGGACCACATCTTCTTGATCCAGTCATCTATTTTGGGCATTTGGGCTGTTTCCAAAGCTTAGCTGTTGTAAACAGTGCTGCTATAAACATAGGGGTGCAGGTGCTCTTTGGAATTGATGTTTCTGTGTCCTTTGAGTAAATACCTAGGAGTGGAATTGCTGGATCATATGGAAGCTCTATGTTTAGTAGGTCAAGAAATCTAAGGGAGATGTAGATTAAATGAGAGATGTTCTCACATCCATGAGATTATCACTTAGGCAAAATGACACATGTGAAATAACAGGAAAGGATGTAGAGTAAAGGGAACCCTATTACATTGTTGGTGGGGATATGAACTAGTGAAATAACATGCTACCTGACAATTTGTAATCCTACTCTTGGGCATATATCCACAGAATATATAACCATCAACCAAAAAAACCCCATATATTCCACAATGCTCCTAGCAGCAATATTGACAGTGAGCTAGGATATGGAAACCGTATAAATGTCCATTAGCAGGGGACTGGATCAAGAAGATGTGGTATATCCATACCACGGAATATTATAAAGCAATAAGAAAGGATGCAGTGCAGTACTTTTCAACAAAATGAAGAGAATTTGAAAGAAATATGCAGCAAGGTAAGTCAGAATGATAAAAAAAAATACTGGACATTTATATAGCAGACAATTAGATAACATAAAACACTTTGAAAAACTAGTGCACATTAATAAATATCCTGAGGGCTGTGAGATTAAGAGAGAGGGTGAAAGGAAAATGTCAAGGGCTGATTCAGGGGTGGGGGGGGGTAAGTAAAGTTTAACTTGCTGTTATATCTTGTCATGCTGGTTTTTTTTTTTTTTTAATAAGCAATCCTATTTATTTATTTATTTATTTTTGTTTTGTTTTTTCAGCATTCTTTTTTTTTTTCAGTCCCCAGATCACTCTTTATTTTTTTTTTATTGTTATATTCCCCATACAATTGCAGCCCCCCCATTCTGACCCCAATCCCTCCCCTCCCGCCCCTGCCCCCCTAAAAGTGTCTCTGGTTCATAGTTTTTTGTTGATCTCGATTTTCACTTTCTTATAGTTATTCATTTTCCTGGTCCCTTATTTAAGTTTTCTAGATTCCTGCTAGGAGTGAGACCATCCGGTATTTTTCTTTTTCTTTTTGGCTTATTTCGCTGAGCATGATCCCTTCCAGCGCCATCCATGTTGCTGCAAATTGCATGTGTTTATCTTTTTTGAATGCTGAGTAATATTCCATGGTATATATGTACCACATCTTCTTGATCCAGTCATCTATTTTGGTCATGCTGGTTTTTTAAAGTGTCTGAGTATAGATCATCTGTAAAATGTGAGAAGTGAAAATATTGTTTGATATTATGCATTAGCTACACTAAGATGTTTTTCATTAAGTAAATGGCAACATTTTAGAGACAGGGAATTTTATTAGCACCATACTTTAAACAACTGAACTAGCAGGCCAGTTAATGCAGGAGTTGTAGACTGACATAGACACAGACCAAAAAAGATGACATGCACATTGCTACCTTTTCTTCAGCCTTTTAACCACCTAATGAACACAAATTGAAACCTTCAAGTCTTGCTTGGTTCTATAAAACAGGGAAGGGATTTCCCCAATACTTAAATATATTCATATAACCAGTTATAGAAATAAAAATCTAAAAGCAATCTCATAAAGGTTTTTTTTAAAATTTATTTATATTTATTTAAATTTATTCATTTATTTATACAAGCACTGGGTACAGTCAGAAGCGCGGGAGGGTGAGAGAATTCACCAGAGCCAGAGCGGGGAGCAGAGCAGGTAGAGGGACCGAAGTACACTGCTGAGGGGAGCAGCAGGAGGCAGGAGAGGTCTGTGTGCCATGTGGGACCCTCCTCCGGTGGCCGGGGAGCAGCCGGGGATCGAACTGGTGCCGCAGAGGCTGCGGGCAGCTTCGCAACCCAGCGCTCAACCGCTGCGCCACCAGGGAGGCCCAATCTCATAAAGGTTTTGAGATGGCCTTCACCATCTTTGTGAATAACTGAACATTATTAATCAAGTCTCATCATATCCTTAAAAGGCAGAAACAGTGATAGTTGTTGCTGAACCAGAATGACTATCAAAATTCAAAAAACTGATAGCAGTAATTTATCCACAAGTTAATCTTTCTTTTTTTTTTTCAAGATTTATTTACTTATGTTTACAAGAACTGGGGTACAGGCCAGAGGTGTGGGGGGTGAGAGGACTCACCAGAGACAGAGAGGGGAACAGAACAAGCAGATTGACTGGATTACATTGCTGAGGGGAGCAGCAGGCAAGACAGGAGAGGTCTGCTGCGCCATGTGGGTTGCTCCCCAGCCTGGGGATCGAACTCGTGCTGTAGTGGCTATGGGTAGTTTCATAGGTTGCGTCTTAACCCTTTGTGCCACCAGAGAGGCCCAAGTTAATCTTACTTAAGTCAGGACTTTCCAACAAATACAATCTATCAGCCATTTATGGTTTGAGTTCTGGTTTATGACATCAGTTTAAATATGTTACAGATAGGGCCTCCCCGGTGGCGCAGCGGTAGAGCGCTGGGTTGCGAAGCTGCCCGCGGCCTCTGCGACGCCGGTTCAATCCCGGCTGCTCCCCGGCTGCTCCCCGGCCACCGGAGGAGGGTCCCACATGGCGCGCAGACCTCTCCTGCCGCCCGCTGCTCCCCTCAGCAGTGTACTTCGGTCCTTCTGCCTGCTCTGCTCCCCGCTCTGGCTCTGGTGAATTCTCTCACCCTCCCGCGCTTCTGACTGTACCAGTGCATGTATAAACAAAACAAACAAACCAGCAAACAAATAAATAAAGAAAAAAAAAAAATAAATATGTTACAGATAGAAGCTGAGCTATTTCCTTTTGTAAGAATAAGGCTGTGGCCAACTATTGCTCATAAGCTTTGTTGAGATAAGCTATCAAGTTTGGCCTTTCTGTTTTCTTAATGTCAGGACGATAATTTTTGTTCCTGGAATGTGCTTGATGAGATCCTCCAGCTGATGCCTTTGTTCTTGTTGGTGTGGGTATAAGACAGCCTGAGGGCTGCCTTGTATTTTGCCAACAAATCATGGAGATCACTTGTGTTCACCTTTCCTTTTCCATGACGTGGCACTGAGCACACTTCTGGACAAAAAATCTTGCCTTTCTCAGCATCATCCATTTTTATTTCACTTTTTCTATGGTGTCTTAGGAAGTTCCCTGCTAAGAAGATGCATGACTTGCTAAGTCTGATGGGTTTGTGCCTAAATACTGTTGTTCAGACAAGTGAATTTTATTCATTCATTTATTTATTTATTTATTTAACAGAGGGCTTTTTTTCTTTTTTTATTATTTTATTTATTTATTTTTAAATTAAATTTTAAAAAAGATTTATTTATTTATTTATGCAAGCACTGGGCACAGTCAGAAGCGCGGGAGGGTGAGAGAATTCACCAGAGCCAGAGCAAGGAGCAGAGCAGGCAGAAGGACCGAAGTACACTGCTGAGGGGAGCAGCGGGCGGCAAGAGAGGTCTGCGCGCCATGTGGGACCCTTCTCTGGTGGCCGGGGAGCAGCCGGGGATCGAACTGGTGCCGCAGAGGCTGCAGGCAGGTTCGCAACCCAGCGCTCAACCGCTGTGCCACCGGGGAGGCCCTTTATTATTTTATTTTACATATTTTTTACATCATTTTTCATTTTTGTATAATGTGTGAATTTTCTTTTTTTTCTTTCTTTTTTATTTATACAAGAATCAGGGTAAGGCCAAATGTACAGGAGGGTGAGACAGAGTGGGGAACAGAACAGGCAGACTGACTGAAATACACTGCTGAGGGGAGCAGTGGGTGAGTCAGGAGAGGTCTGTTGCGCCATGTGGGTATCTCCCTGGTTGGCTGGGATTGAACCTGCACTGCAGAGGCTGCAGACAGCTATAGGGGAGGCCCTGTGCCACCAGGGAGGCCCAATGCATGCATTTTCTTCTCGGTTATACTCCCCATGAAATTCCCACCACCCATTCAACAGTGAACCATCACCATATTCCCTTGTGCTCTTCCCACTCTGTTTTTGATCCTACTCCCTTCTCCCCTGCTGCAGAATATGTCTGGTCTATGGTTGCCTGCTGAGTTTGATTTTTACTTTATTTTTTTTAAAGATTTATTTATGCATTCAAGAACTGAGGTACAGGCCAGAGGTGTAGGGGGGTGAGAGGATTCACCTCAGATAGAGCGGGAAACAGAACAGGCAGTCTGACTGAAATACACTGCTGAGGGGAGCAGCGGGCGAGGCAAGAGAGGTCTGCTGCACCATGTGGGTAGCTCCGTGGCCATCCCGGGATCGAACTCATGCTGTAGAGGCTGTGGACAGCTTCATAGTGCTGTGCTTAACACCTTGTGCCACCAGGGAGGCTCCGATTTTTACTTTATTATACCTTTTTTTCCCTGATCCCTTATTTGGATCCTCTACATTCCTCCTATAAGTAAAACCATCTGCTATTTTTCTTTCTGGCTTATTTCGCTGAGCATGATCCCTTCCAGCTCCACCATGTAGCTGTAAATGGCATGAGTTTATCTTTTTTGATTACTGAGTAATATTCCATTGTGTATATGTACCACATCTTCTTGATCCAGTCATCTATTTTTGGGCATTTGGATTGTTTCCATAGCTTGGGTAGATACCTAGGAGTGGAATTGCTGGATCAATTGGAAAGCTCCATTTTTAGTGGATTGAGGAACCTCCAGACAGCTTTCCATAGTGGTTGGACCAGTTTGCACTCCCACCAGCAGTGCAGGAGAGTTCCTTTTTCTCTGTATCCTTGCCAACATTTGTTGTTGCTAGTTTTTAATATTTGCATTCTCACTGGCATAAGATGGTATCTCATTATGGTTTTGATTTGTATTTCACTGATCACAAATGATGGTGAACAATTTTTCATATACCTGTTGGTCATTTGCATTTCCTCTTTGGAGAAGTTGCTTTTTAGCTCTTCTGCCCATTTTTTGACTGGGTTGTTTACTTTGTTTTTGTTGAGTCTGGTTAGCTCTTTGTAGATTTTTGTGATCAGTCCCTTATCATTGGTATTGTGTGCAAAAATTTTCTCTCAGTCAGTGGGGTATCTCTTTGTTTTGGTTACTGTCTCTTTTGCTGCACAGAAGCTCTTTAATTTGATGTTGTCCCATCTGTTTATTCAAGAAGTGAATATTAAATCACAAAACGTCACCTTTTTTTTTAAGATTTATTTATTTATACATACAAGAATTGGGGTACAGGCCAGAGATGCGGGAGGGTGGGGTGGGTGAGAGGATTCACCAGAGAGAGAGTGGGGAGCAGAACAGGCAGATGTACTGAAATATACTGCTGAGGGGAGCAGCAGGACAAGTCAGAAGTCTTCTGCGCCATGTGGGTTGCTCCTTGGGCTGCCGGGGATCAACTGTGCTGCAGAGGCTGCGGATTGCTTCACAGTGTGGTGCTTAAACCCTTGTGCCACCAGGGAAGCCCCACAAAAAGTCACCTTTGTATCTCTTGGTCTCCCCACTCATGACTGCTCAGCTGTAGCACAGCTGTCTGCTGTTGTCCTCATGTCCTCTTCCTCCTCTCTTATTGGCTACCCCTGGTCTGTCCAAGAGTTGCAGAGCTGGCTTTGCAAATATTCTTGCTACTGACTGAATTGTTGCCAACCTCTGTGTCCAGCGATGCGTTATGCTCTCAGCAGTGTTCCCCTATCTGCACCACACTCTTGCAGTACTTTCTTTTTTCTAGACAACCAGAAAATTCCTTCTACATCTGGTTACCAGCAATTTCAGGTTGTGGTTTTTTATTCCCTCCATAACACAACTGCTAAGTATCTACTGATAGCTCTCTCCTTTCTTCCAGAACTGTTTTTCTCATAATGCTTGGGCAAGAGGTTCAGGAGTAAAAGGTAGCCTAGGGAAATGACCCGACACAGCCTCTACTTGTTCAGCCTGATTTCTCTTTTTTAAGATTTTTCTCTGAGGCACTTTTGTTTCTCCCTTCAATTCTGTCCCTTTGGTTGAGTCTACTTTTACATTCATGTTTACCATGTACCAGGCACTGTTAGCACTTTACAAATATTTAACTGTCAAGCAACCTTGAGGTAGGTCCTACTTAGTAACAAATGCCCTTCGACGAATGAAGAATAAGGAAACTGAGTCAAATCAAGCAAGTTACCATCAATCCCACAACCAGTAGGTGGTGGACCCAGGTTTCAAACCAGGCATTTTGGCTCTAGGGCAGATACAACCCTTCGGCTATGCAGTCTTTCTATCAGAATTTGCACATATCCTAAAATTTCTGGGCTGTCATTGATGTAGCTGGGTATCTGTTTCCATGTTCCCAGATATTCCATGACAATTTAAATTCCAGGCATTGCTTTCTTAGAGCACACAATAAATTTTGTGGGGGTGGATTTCCTCTCTGTAAAATCATGTAGTTTCCCAAAACAACATGTTTATACTGGATTTTAATGAGGACAAGGAGTAGTAGACAGCAAAAGGTTAAGAAAAATTCAAGAAGGCAAAACTTTTGGCTGAGAAATCCAGTCCGTTAACTTATGTTTTGCAGTGAATTTGGTGAAAAATCTTTGCTTTATGCTATGAACTCTTTGTTTTTACCACATGCAGATACCACTCTGGTCCAATCAACCATTATTCCTTCACTGAAATATTACAGTGTTAGCAGCAATCTAATTGGTTTCCCTTCTTGCTCACTGACCTCCTACAAATGACTCCTCCAGGGAGTAGTCAAAGTGATTCTTTTCACAACTTTGAGTGTTTGCTCAAAACTTATCTAAGACTTCCCAGCTCACTTAGAATCTTAAAACTGAGGTATAAATATTGCTTGAGAAAAAATTTTCAAAGGACAGTTTTAAGGAAATTAATGATATATATGGTTTATTATACATAGATGATATGATATATGTACATGATCAACCATAGATATTTATGTCTATGAAAATGAACAATAGAAATAATACAGGGCCCTGTCTCATCATACTAATGCTATATACACTTATGTCCTCATGCACTAATTGAAAAATAAAGAAACTACCGAACGTAGAATGTCATTGAGACATTCCTAACACTTTAATTTTCATGTTTAAAATATAGCAAAATATAACGTTTAAAATTTTTTACTTTTAAAATGGATAATGGTTTGTTAAATCACTTTAGTATTTACTTTTCCATTGGCTAGATAGGACCATTTTAAAATGTCAATATAGAAGTCCCTACTTATCCTTGTGGGATATAACTCTCAGGATCCTCAGTGGATGCCTGCAACCATGGATGGTACCAAACCTGTATATATTTTTTCCTATTAATACATATCTATGAGTAAGTTTAATTTATAAATTAGGCACAATGGGAGATTAAAAATAACAATTCAAAGAGCACCTGTACCCCTATGTTTATAGCAGCACTGTTTACAATAGCTAAGCTTTGGAAACAACCCCAATGCCCAAAAATAGATGACTGGATCAAGAAGATGTGGTACATAAACACCATGGAATATTACTCAGCAGTCAAAAAAGATAAACACATGCCATTTGCAGCAACATGGATGGCGCTGGAAGGGATCATGCTCAGCGAAATAAGCCAGAAAGAAAAAAAATACCGGATGATCTCACTCATAGCAGGAATCTAGAAAACTTAAATAAGGGACCAGGAAAATGAATAACTATAAGAAAGTGAAAATCAAAATCAACAAAAATTATGAACCAGAGACACTCTATGGGGGTGGGGTGGGGAGGAGGGATTGGGGTCAAAATAAGGGGGTTGCAATTGTATGGGGAATATAAAAATAAAATTTATTAAAAAAAATTAAAAAAATAAAAGGCCTGAATATATATAAAATAAATAAAAATAACAAAAAATAAAATAGAATAAGTATATGGTAACAGAATAAATTAATATATGAAAATTGAATAATTACACTGTAATAAAAATTACGTGATCGGCCTTGCTCTTGTGCGCGCGCTCTCTCTCTCAAAATATCTTATTGTATGTAATATTTTGAGCCCACAGTTATCATAGGTCATGGGAACAATGAAAGAAAAACCATGGATCAGGGGCCTCCCCGGTGGCGCAGCGGTTGAGCGCTGGGTTGCGAAGCTGCCCGTGACCTCTGCGGCGCCGGTTCGATCCCCGGCTGCTCCCCGGCCACCGGAGGAGGGTCCCACATGGCGCGCAGACCTCTCCTGCCGCCCGCTGCTCCCCTCAGCAGTGTCCTTCGGTCCTTCTGCCTGCTCTGCACCCCGCTCTGGCTCTGGTGAATTCTCTCACCCTCCCATGCTTCTGACTGTACCCAGTGCATGTATAAACAAACAAGTAAAATAAATAAATAAAGCATGCCTCTATTTAAAAAAAAAAAAAAAAAAAAACAAAAAAAACATGGATCAGAGCAAAATAAAAAACTCCTTGCAACTATTTACACTATTGATGAAAAATTTTAGAGTTAACTTATGTTTGAGGGGGGTAATCATGTTTCAAAGTTGTTTTCAAGGGCACAAAAGTTAAAATTGGAGACCATTTCTGTGTATGACTTGGTCCACTTAGTTCTTTATTATTTTATTGCAGTAATGTTGGTTTACAACACTATTTATGTTTTAGGGGTACAGGTTCACACCTCTTCAAATGTATCTACATCAAGCCCACCATGATGTAGGGCCAATAACCCTCCACCGCAGTCCACTGGACCCACCTCTACCTTTTGCCCCCACCCACATTCTGGAAACCTCAGTCAGAATTCAAATGGCAGAAGTTCAATTTTTTTTTCTTATAGCTGAGTAATATTGCATTGTGTGGATTTATTTCATCTTCTTTACCCACTCATCTGTCGTTGGGCATTTAGGGTATTTCCATATTATGGTTGTTGTAAGCAGTGCTAGCATGAATAAAGGAGTACATCTGTCTTTTTGAACTAGTGTTTTTATACTCTGGATACTTAGGCGTGGAATTACTGCATCATATGGTAGAGCTATTTGTAACTTTTTGGCGAACCTCTATAGTATTTTCTGTAAAGGCTGGCTAGTCTATGTTCCCAGCAGCAGTGTCTGAGAGTTCCTTTTTTCCCACACCCTTGTCAACACTTGTTCCCTTCTTTAGTTAGGTCATTCTCAGTGTAATGAGGTGATTATGTTCTTGTGGTTCCCTAATAAGCAATGAAGAACATTTTTTCATGAGTCTATTGGCTATCTGTATGTCTTCTTTGGAGAAATGTCCAGTTAGATCTTTTGCCCGCTTTTTGATTGGGTTATGTTGTTGTTGAGTTGTATTTGTTCTTTTTAGCTTTTGGATATTAATCCCTTGTGAGATGAATTATGTGCAGACATTCTCTCATTTAGTAGTGTCTTTTTTAATGAGTTTCTTTTGCTGTGTAGAAGCTTTTATATTTAATGTAGTTCCATTTGTTTATTTTGTCTTTTTTTTCCCTTGTCATTAGAATGGCGTCCTTAAAGAAATCACTGAAGTCAATGTCATTAAGTGTTTTATCTATTTTCTTATATGTATTTTATGGTCTCCCATCCAAGTCTTTTGAATTAATTTTTGTGTATGATGTGACATAGTGGTCTAGTTTCATTCTTTTGCATATGACTACCCAGTTTTCTCAACACTATTTGTTGAATAGACTTTCCTTTCCTATTGTATGCTTTTTTGCTTCTTTGTCATAAATTAACTGTCCATACGTACGTGAGCTTATTTCTGGAATCTCATTTCTATTCCATTGATGTGTGTGTTCATTTTTATTCCAATACCATATGGTTTGGATGACTATATCTTTGTAATATAGTTTGAAGCAAGGGAGAGCGATGTCCACATTCTCCTTTTTTGTAACCAAGGATTACCTCAGCTATTAACGGTGCCATACAAATTTCAGTAATGTTTGCTGTATTTCCTTGAAGCATTCCATTGACATTTTGATAGGTATTACATCAAATCTATATCTTGTTTTGGGTAACATGCTGGTCCCATTCTTATTTCATTGTTCTTGTTCAAGCCACTCCAGCCTTAATGACGCCTGAATGTTTCCCTAGCAAGCCAAGACTCCCACTTTGCAACAGCCCTTTGTACTCACTGCTTCTTCCTGTCCTTAACACTTTTGACTGCAAGAGTTACAAGGCTTATCTAGCAACAGAGCCCTTCCTCAATTATCTCTAATCTCTTCATTTTTTTCTTCATAGCACTCATCACTCTGCGGCATATATTTATTGTTAATCTGCCACTAGATTGTAAAGTCGTTGGTGGGAAAGATAGCCTTTGATTTATGCTGTAACCTTAGGGTCTCTGAAACACTGTCCCACAATAAGAAGTTAACAAATGTTTTTGAGGGACCAAATGAAAACTGTTTCAGGAGGCCTTAGTTTAAGAATTTATGCAAGTTCAAAGAATTCACGTCTAGAGAACGTGAGAAAAAGGAAGGTCATTTACGATCTGAACAGTGAAACAGCTGTTGCACTATACAAAGATCCCCAGACCAGTGTATTTATTTTTCAAATAAAGACAACCCTGCGCCTCCCTGGTGTCGTGAGCCGGGCAGCATACCACCTTGGTGGGCTTCCTCAGGGTAGGTGTCACCAATAATTCTCCGACCATAAGCAGTGCCTTTCAATATGTTTTATTCACACAAGTCACACAATAATCAAGCACCATGTCTAGCACTACCCTATCACTATGTCCCTCGAGTGATCGGTTACCGCAACTTCACTTTGGTCGTCGGCGAAGAGTCGTCCGCGACTCACCAGCTCGAACTCAACTCTTGAACTCGGTGGCTCCGCAGGGATGCCCCACGGCTGCAACCCGCGAACGGTGTCCAGGATTTCTTTGGTGCATCTTGAAGGGGTGAGACATACAGAGTCTCGTGTTAGCCTTGAGCTTGTCTCGAAGTCAAAATGCTTCGTGATCCCTCGGTTTATATACTTTCCCTAAACTAGGTTACATCATCTGTTTACCTAAGTTTGGGATTACATAATTTGTTTTCTTTCATGTGTACATTGAGAATTCAATAACCTATTTTCAATACCATGTTTACATCCAATGCATACATATATTTACATCTTTCACCAAAGTATTTCCTTCACTGCAAACTTATCATCAAAACAAAAATATTTACTTTCACTCTTAATATTCTATCAGCATCCTCGGACAGCCCCTGTCTGATAAGGGTGTGCATTTCATTATGTCATTATCTATGAGCCTCTGTGAAAGGCTGGTATCCGATAAGGGTGCAAGTGATGTGGACATTTTATCTGCTCCTCACACCTTGGTGGCTCAAGCGGTTAAGCACAGCACTATGAAGCAATCCACAGCCCCTGCAGCATGAGTTCGATCCCCGCCAGGCCAGGGAGCAGCCCACATGGCGCAGCAGACCTCTCCTGACTCGCCCGCTGCTCCCCTCAGCAGTGGATTTCATCAGTCTGCCTGTTCTGCTCCCCACTGTCTCTGGTGGACCCTCTCACACCCCCCACACCCCTACCTCTGGCCTGTACCCCAGTTCTTATATGCATAAATAAATAAATCTTTTAAAAAAAAATAAAGACAACCCTTTCTGGAAGTTTCTATTACAGACATTGCTAGGGCACTTGCAACCCAACTCAAGCCAGGACAGAGACTCTCAGGACCTAATACTGCTCAGGCCCGTGTCCCCCAGGCGGGAGCAGAGTCAGGATCGGCCGAAGCCACTTTCCAACGCCCAGCACCCCGCTCCCTCACTTCCTGACTCAGGTTTGGGGTGTGGCCTTGGCATCTCCGAAGAAGCTCCACAGTCGACTGGTTTTATGATGTGAAGCAACGTGTGCGCAGCGAGCACCCTGAAAAGCTAAAAATAGCTGTTGGAGGAGTTTCTTCCTCGCAGGGTCTGCTCGGCCGCTTCCAGGTGGTTAAGAATCATAAAGCCCCGCTCAGGGCGCCCCAGCACGGCCACCCCGCGGCGCGCGGGCACCGCGGAGCCCCAGGGGGTCCGCGCCTCGGGGCCCGGAGAGCCTCGCGCGGAGACGCGCCCGCCTCAGGGGACGGCGCCGCCGGGGACACGCTCGCTCGGCAGGCGCCGGCCCGGCCGCCCCGCGCCGCCCTTCCCCGCTCCGGGCCCTCCCCTCACGCCGCCGCGCCCCGGCCGCGGCCGGTCTGCGGCGCCGGCCTCCGGCTTCCAGGGCGCCCGGACAGCCGCACGGCCGCGGGCGCCGCCGCGCGCCCACCCCGAGGCGGGGCCGTGAGGGAGGCGGCGCGCCCGTCCCCGCGCCCGCGCCGGCGCCCGAGTTCCCGCCTCCCCCCGGGGCCGCGGCGCGTACGTGCGCGCGCCGCGCCGCCCGCCTCACACGCGCGACGCGAGGGCGGAGGCGCCGGGTGCGCGCGCGCTCCCGCTCGTCCCTCGCCTGCTCGCTCTCGGCGGCCGCTCTCGCTGCGGCTGCGGCTGGGCTGGGGGCGGCGGCGGCGGCGCGGGCGGCGGGCGGCGCGGGGCGGTCCGGCGGGTTCAAAGAGGAAAACATGGCGGAAAACAAAGGCGGCGGCGAGGCCGAGAGCGGCGGCGGGGGCAGCGGCGGGGCGCCGGGCGCCGCCGCGGCCGCCGGGCCCGCGGCGCAGGAGGCGGAGCCGCCTCTCGCCGCGGCGCTGCTGGAGGCGGAGGACGGCGGCGGCCGGGCCGGCGCGGAGAGCGGCGCGGCGCGGCCCGACGACGGGGGGGCGGCCGCGGCCTCCTCCGGGGCGGCCCCGGCGGCCTCGGCCCCCGCGGCCTCGGGGGCCCCGGCGCGCCGGGGGGCGCGGTGGCGACGCCCGCCCCGGCCCCGGCCTCGGCGCCCGCCCCGGGCCCCCCGGCGGGGCCGCCCCCGGGCGCGCCGGCCTCGCTGCTGGACACCTGCGCCGTGTGTCAGCAGAGCCTGCAGAGCCGGCGCGAGGCGGAGCCCAAGCTGCTGCCCTGCCTGCACTCCTTCTGCCTGCGCTGCCTGCCCGAGCCCGAGCGCCAGCTCAGCGTGCCCATCCCGGGGGGCAGCAACGGCGACATCCAGCAAGGTGAGCGGGGCCGGGCGCGGCGCGGCGGGGGCGCGGGGCGCGCGGCGCGCGGCGCGGCGCCCGGGACGGTCTCCGAGGACGGGACCCGCGCCGCGGCGGGCGGGGAGGGTGGGGGCGCCGGCCGCGCGAGGCGGGGGGAGGGGACGCCGCCGCGAGGGGGGTTAGGGGTGCGCGGGCCCGGGGAGGCGTGGACTCCAGCCCGGCGCGGGTTCGGGACCCGAGCTGGGTGGGGGGCGAGCCGGCTGGGGAGCCGCGAGCCGACCGCGTCCGGGAGGGGAGGCCGGAGCCGGGAGGGGGTGGGTGTGGGTCCCGGAGGGAGGGCCTGGCCTGGGGGAGGCGGGGGAGGGACGGACTGGGGGTCGGTGGAGGAGGGTGAAGGGCATTGGGGGGTTTGGGGCCCAGGCCGGGCGTCTGGGGGAAAGTAGGGTTAGGATGACATTGGGAAGGAGGAACTCGGGAGGCAGAAATAGCTGAGGTGCGTGCAGGGTTGGGGGAAAGCCTCAGGGCTAGGGGTGAAGGAGAAAGGCACTTTGAAGGGGTTTGGAAGTTGGGGTGCACTGGGAATGCATAGCAGCTCATGGCAGGTTAATGAGTCCCATTGTTCCCGGGGTGTTCCTGTCTCAGGAATGAATAAAACACTCCGGGAGGAGCTCATTCACAGTCTAGAGAGGGGAAACATTGGTAACGTGCAGCGGTGGAGGTGGGTACTGGGAACACTGGTGGTGTCACAATGGAGAGGAGGTCGGGGGAACTTCACTGAAAAGGAAACCCTTGGGCAGGTGTCTTGAAGGGTGAGTAGCTCCCTGGATTGGAGAGTAACCGGCGCCGTGCACGTCCGGGGCGACGGGAGGTGTCAGGTGATTGGTGGAAATTGCATTGGTGGGCAGAAGAGTTAAGGGGAATGAAACCCCGTACCTCTGGGACCAGATGTGTTTTGAATAGTTTGCAAATTTGTGGTTCTTTTAGTAAGGTCTCTAATACTCCAGCAGGGTCTGGGTTAACTCACACGCATTAATATTTTTGTAGTGACCCTTGTGAAATCAAGCTATTGAAGTAGATAACAAATAGCTTTCCATACTTTGGGGTACAGTGATAAAAAAGGCTAAAATTTTAGAGCTTTTAAAGTTTAGAACTGCAGGTGTTGGTTTATGGAACTGTACTGAAGGTTTTGGGATTCACCCTGGAGAGTGATCTTTGCAGTGCACATTGAAGGGAGTCTGAAGGACTCTTGATCAAGAGGACAAAATGACCACATTCAGAAAGATCACTTGGGGCATACTAAAGGGTAAGTTAGGGAGAATGGAGGTAGAACCATTTAGGAGAATTTGGCAGTAATCTGTGTGAGAAATTAGCATTTGGAGTGGGTAGTGAAGAACTGATAACCAGGTATTAAAAGAGGAAGCATTTTGTTTTGGGAGAAAGGTAGGGACTTTGCCACACATACCTGAGTCTGTTTACTTTGCCCAATCTTGTGTCTTGGACAGATTAATGTTAATAGCCTCAGTTTTCTCACTTGTGAAGCAGGGACAGAATTAACTACCTCACGGAGTATATTGATGGATGAGGTGTGTGAAGTGACTAGTACTTGGTACTTAATAAAATGTCAGTTTGGTCTAGTAAGTAAGTAGCTAACTAGTAATTGTACTTAGTGCTGACTGATGTGTAAGTAACCATGGGAGTGCAAATAGGTGGGGGAGGCAGTTGAGGTGTGAAGGAGGCAGACTTCCTCAGTTGAGTTGCAGGTTTTTAGTACTGCTATTGGTACTGCTATTAATGCAAATAAAATAATTGAGACACGGAAACAGGTATATGTATGTGATGCAGGGACTATAAAATGATTTCAATTTTGTGAGGCAAACATCATAACTGCTATACGAAACAAAAAATGATTGCAGTTCTGTGTGTTTTGTGTTTGGCGTGTTAATGAGACCTCCAGGTAAGAATGCTGAGTTAAGGATTTGATTGATGGAGGAAATACCAAGTGATAATGGGTGTACAGAGAATGGATAATGGGTGTGTAACTGCTCAGGGCCTCCCGAGTATAGTAAGACCCGTGGGATTCAGTGTTTTTGTGGGAAACCCGGATTAGATAAAAGAGTTAGAGGGAATGAACACAAGATGAAAATTTTGTTTGATGTGACTGACGGATTGGAGTTATGGAATTGCTCTATGAAATTTATGCAGGAGAGAGAATATAGTTTGTAAATTCCCTCTTCATTTCTTGGTTTTTGAAGCCGGAAAATAAGTAAATGGGACTGAATACTGTCATTTGCAAGGTAATGTTGCTTTCTAATCAGTATTTAAAAAGAGTTTGGAAGCCACCATGTTTTTAGCCAGGGATTCTAGAAAATGAAATTTGTTAGTATTAACTTCTATATGCATCCTTTGCTTCGCTCTTTAAAGAGTGAGCAAGACCCTTATGGAAGGAACACTGGATTTAGAGTCAGGGAACATAGTTCTGCTACTTAATTTTCTCCTCTAAGGAGGTCCATAATCTTTCTTTACAGTTTATCTCTAAAATGTAGCTATTAGGTCCTTCATTTGTATGTCATTAAATCAAATTAAATAATTGTGAAAATGCTCTTATACACTGTGAAATGCTTTGCAAATGCCTGACATTATTGTGATTCCGTTTCTGGCTTGGGGAGCCACAGCTGGTAATTTAATTCACCATCTTAAGTGCTTCGGAAGCAGTAACTATATTATCCTTCCTCCTAAGTGACCTTTTTTTTCTGTTTCTCCAACACATCAAAGTTATTCACACTCTCTAGTAGTTCCCTCTGTGATTGGTTCTCCAAGTATGGTTGCTGGACCAGCAGCATCAACATCATCTGTGTACTTGTTGCTAATACAAGTTTTTTAACCAGCTGTTTTAACAAATCCTGTAGCTGATTTTGATGCACAATTAAGTTTGAGAACCTCTCCTTTTTTTTTTTTTTTTTTTAAAGATTTATTTATTTATTTATTTATACATGCACTGGGTACAGTCAGAGGCGCGGGAAGGCGAGAGAACTCACCAGAGCCAGAGCAGGGAGCAGAGCAGGCAGAAGGACCGAAGTACACCACTGAGGGGAGCAGCGGGCGGCAGGAGAGGTCTGCGCGCCATGTGGGACCCTCCTCTGGTGGCCGGGGAGCAGCCGGGGATCGAACCGGCGCTGCAGAGGCTGCGGGCAGCTTCGCAACCCAGCGCTCAACCGCTGCGCCACCGGGGAGGCCCCTCCTTTTTTTTTTTTTTTTTTTTTTTTTTAAAAATTAATTTATTTATTTATACAAGAACCCGGGTACAGGCCAGATGTGCTGGAGGTTGAGAGAATTCATTAGAGACAGAGAGGGGAACAGAACAGGCAGATGACGGAAATACACTGCTGAGGGGAGCAGTGGGTGCGACAGGAGTGGTCTGCCATGCTATGTGGGACTCTCCCTGGCTGGCCAAGAATTGAACCAGCGCTGCAGAGGCTGTGGACAGCTTCACGGTGCTGCTCTCAACTCACTGCGCCACCGGCGAGGCCCCATTTGTTGACTCTTAATAGTGAACTTTTCAAAGTGCCCTTGTGATTTTTTTGTGTTTTAGCCCTACTTCATGTTGAGTTAGAATAATATTAGTCGGTATATATAACTGTAATTTTTTAAAATAAAAATACAAATTTGTATTGATGCATCTGGGTGCATCTGAATCACTTGGTGGTAGTGGATGAAGATCTAGAGTGGGAGTAACTTGCATTGGGTTCTGCTGCTAATTACCTTCATAACCTTGGGTGAGGCATGTCCAGGTCTTCTACAATGAAGAGGTTGAGTTCTGTAAAATTCTACGATTCTCTTTTGTGCCTTTTGTATATTTACTTAAGTTTAATATTCTTTTATTTGTGGTGAGTGATGGAAGAATCAACATGGAAAAATGATTGTATTTCTGGATCTTCAATTTACTGTGAAAAGGCTGAGATGACAACAGTCATGTGGTAGGTGGGAGGGTGTGGTTTTAAGAGCACCTCCTCACAGTGGTTCTGTCTTGTCATTGAGCCTGCATGGTAAGCCACTTGGAGGCATCTTCTGTTTGTACCCTTGGAGTTTTTGCCTTGGGAGTACACATGCTGAATGACGTTTGCTTGTTCTCTGTGTGGCTTGCCTGGGGATTTCTTAAGGCCCAAATTTCTCTAATGCTGTATAAGAGGTTAAAAAAAAGTGAGTTTTTGAGTAACATCAGAAACCAATCATTAAAGAAAACACTTACAACTTCAAGGATTGTACTTGACAAAGTGCATATAATTCAGGAGCTGGACTGCTGGAATTCACTACTTACTGCATAAATCACTCTGGAAAAGTTGTATAACATTTGTAAAGTGGGGATAGTAATTAACAACTACTTAATAGTGTTATTGTGAGGATTAAATGAGTTCATTTGTAAAGTGCTTCATACAGTTTCCGGCATACCGGAAGCCCCCAGGGAGCCAGGGAAATTGTAGTAGTATTTCTGTTGTCTTCTAGTAGTCTCCCATTGTCTTTGTGACCACCTGTATCATAGGCAGCAAGAAAAGACTGAAAGGTAATTTGTTTTTTAGGCTTTTCTGACATCTAGAAGGTGTAGTATGCTTGACAAAGTCATTTGCATCACAGACTTCTTTAACTACCCAAGAATTATAACATAAAAACTTGTAAATGAATGTTCTTAAATCCTGAGTTTTTGTGCAAAGTCTTGTATCTTTGTATCAAAATTCTAAGGAGAATCTATTGCTTTTTATGTCCTCATGTGTACTTAGTAGACTCATAAATAAGAATACCTTAAAATAGTGATTCTTAAAAGTTGGTTCATGGAACCAAGGGGTGGAGAGAATTTGTCCCTGACATCCTTTTGGGTGTTGGCAAAATTAACAACACTGATTCATTATTTGCATAATTCACTGTTCTAATATTTATATGAGTAATGCAAAAGCAACGGTGGATACAACTTCTGGCACCTTAGCAGGAATTAAGATAGTTCCTCCAAATCATATAATTTACCATTGTATATTTACCATCATACAGTTATTAAAAGCAAAACAACAAAAGCTGTGCTAGTTTCACGTAACGGCCTTCATGAAGCAGTGAAAAATGATTTCATTGTATCTTGGTCCTTTATTTTCTGTGTAATGAAGTGGGAAGTGTGCATAAAGTGCTTCTACTGGAGACTGAAGTGCAGGAACAAAAGTACTTGTGCAGTTGTTTGAATTTCAAGCCAAATTAGCTGCTTTTTTCCCCCATGGAAATAGTTTTTACTTTTACTTCATTTTTTTTTTTTTTAAAGATTTATTTATTTTTATACAAGAACCAGGGTACAGGCTAGATGTGCAGGAGGGTGAGAAGATTCACTGAAGACAGAGCCGGGAACAGAACAGGTAGACTGAAGAAATACACTGCTGAGGGGCACAATGGGCGAGACAGGAGAGGTCTGCTGTGCCATGTGGGACCCTCGCCAGCCGGCCAGGATAGAACCCATGATGCAGAGGCTGCAGACAGTTTCACAGTGCGGCTCTCAACCGCCTGCGCCACCATGGAGGCCCTTTACTTTAAAGAATGATTGACAAGCTATGGTTTTCAGGCATGGGTACTTGGCAGCCATTTTCTCAGAAATGAATGAATTACGCCTGTCATTTTAAGGAAGATATCCAACATGTTGCAAATGGTAAAAATTGAGCTCTTAAATGAAAATTAGAATTTTGGAAAACTTGGATCTGTTGCTATGACCTTAATGACTTCTCAATATTTAAAGGCTCTTCTGATGAGATTAGTAGTGTTCTTAACAAATATTTCTTCTTTTTTTGATGCTGTGTAATGAAATGTCAACATTTGGAAGATCTACATAGTGAATCAGTGTTTCCCAGATAGACCTATGCAAGATGTTCCAAAGTCATGTGTAGGAAAAAGATTCAAAGTGCAAACTGGGCAATAGAGGTTAATGCAAAGAAATAGTACGAACATCTGATCAATATGGTTTGAAATTATATGATGCAGCTGACATTTAAATAAATACACTTTTTGTGTTGTATCAAGGAAGACTATCTACACAGTTGTCTGTAAAAGCTCTTGAAATACTCTTCTTACATATATAGCTGTATGAATGCAGCTTTTCTCCATATTCTTCAAACAAAATTGCTTATCATATGGGCTAAATGCAAAAGTATAGCCACCTTTTGTTGAGCCAGACATTAAAAAGAATTTTAAAATATAAAAACTGTCGCTGTTTGCTAAAACCTTTCTGTTTTGGAAAATAAAGTTTCTGATAAGCTATAGATTGAATAAATATATGCAATAGGTATCTTCAAATGAATCAGTAAAATAATTTTAATAAAACTACATATTATTACTGGTCATTACACTGTTAATAAGGTACTTAAAAATTCATGGCTCTTATTTTTGGTATTACATACATTGTTGGATAAAATCCATCTACATAAGTCTTTTGAATTCCTCCAAAATTCAGAGTGTAAAGGGATCCTGAGATCCTAAAGTTGAGAGATCTGCTCCCTGAAAGGAGCACATGATAGATAATGTAGAATCAGTGGGAAGAACTCCAGGTCTTAGAATAAGCTGGCCGACTTCTGTAGAGCTACTTTTTCGTTTTTGGTTACCTCTCATAGTTACTAGGGAACCTGTCCCCAAGAGAATGTAAAGATGGAAAGAAGTATTTAAAAGCTGAAGTTGACCTATTGTAAATAACTCACCATAGACTTTTTAATTTAAACTTTTTTTTTTTTTTTTTTTTTAGATTTTATGACTAGTTGATTGAGTTCTATTATTTTACTTTCCTCGGGCCAAGTTTGGATGTTGGGCTCATGGTTTGGACATATTAACCTGTATCTTCTGGACCACAAGCTATCTTTATCACTAGCCAGCTTCTAGAGTAGACATTGTTCCCAAGGGGAATTAAGAAAGAGAAAGAATGAATGAGCATACATTGTTTTTAGAAAAATATTTAAAACTTACACCCTATTGATGGGTAAATAACATAGGTTTTGTGGTACTAATAAATGATATCTTTTAATGCTTACTAAAGGTGATCTCTGTTAATGCTTTTATAAGTTTTTCATGTCTTTGTGTTTTCTTTAACTTGCTTACACTTTTTGTTTTGATTTATAAGAATTCTTGATAAACTTTAAAAAAAAAACTTTTTTTTTGCATAGAAGAACTGGGTGTAGGTCAGAGGTGCGGGAGTGAGAGGATTCACCAGAGACAGAATAGGGGGCAGAACAGGCAGATCTACTGAAATACACCTCTGAGGGGAGCAGAGGGTGAGACAGGAGAGGTCTGCTGTGCCATGATGTGGGTCAGCTCCTTGGCCTGGGATGGAATGCATGCCTTAGCAGTGATAATGCTGAGACTTAACTCTAGGCCACCAGGAGTTCTTTATCAAGAATTCTTGATAAATTCTTTATGCTGATCCTTTGTTGGCTATGTAAATTGAAGATTTGTTCTGAGACTGAGGCTTGGTGTGGTATCCAACCCCCAAAATGGCATCAGTGTTTCATTCTCCTAGTATCTCCCCTTCTATAGTTTCTGCCCACAGGGCTGGTTTGTATGTGACCAGGAGAGTATAACAGAAGTAACTAAGTCTAAAGGCACACAGCTTTTTCCTTACAGTTTGGTTTCCTTGCTCTGAATGAAAACAAGTGACTTCCCAGAAGGCCTGCAAAGAGACCCAAGCAGAGAATAACTGAGGTCTCTGCCAGCTTCTAGCACCAACTTGTCAGCTATTTGAGCTACTTTGGAGGTGGATCCTCCTGTGGTGGTCAGGCCTTCAGATGACTGCAGTCCTTGCTGACATCTGATTGCGACTTCATTAGAGACAATGAGCTAGAACTACTTGCCATGTCACTTTCAAATTCTTGACTGAAGGAAACTGATAGATGATGAATTATTACCTTTTTAAGCCAGTAAGTTTTGGAATAATTTGTGACACAGTAACATAATATAATTGACTTTTTCTTTTACTCTTTAGAAAGCTATCTTTTGATAGGAGAGGTTTTTTTAAATTTTAAATCAATGTTTTCCATTTTCCTCTGCCATTTCTATAGCTTTCTATAACAAGTAGTCCACTTTGTTATTCATCTTCAAGATTACTTGACTTTTTGCATTTATGCATTCTAGATCATCTTGTGAACTTTTATTTTAAAAATAAAAAATTGTCAGTATTTTTGTTAGTTCGTGCATACACATAATTTTGGGAGAAAATGATACTTTTACAATATATGGTGTCTGCCTATTCATAAACATTGACCACCTTTGCATTTGCTTAAAATTTATGTTTTGAATATTATGTAGTTTTTTTCCTGTAGAATGGTCTTTTATGAGCTATTTCCTATATATTTATGTTTTTTACTATAAATAATTTTCCTTAAATTATATTTAGCTGTTTTCATTTTACTTATTTAAATATGTGAAGTTATACTGATTGTATGTTTAATAGTTTCATCATCTGAAATACTTGATGTTGTATTTTTTATTATTACTGCTACTTGTTCTTGATTATAGTAGATGGTGTCTTCCCATGTTTTATGGTTTTGCATTGTGAGCCTGTTTACCAGGGCTTTATGAATCCTGCCAGACCTGTCAGGGGCCATCAGCGTAAAGTCACTGAAATTAATTTTAGCTTGTCATTTTTCAAAACTGGAAGATGTTGTTTTGGGTTTACTTTCATTTTACAGATTGGACTGTAATTGGAAATACTTGAAATTTTTTTCTCAGTCTGAACTCAGGCAGTTGCAGACAATTTTGGTTCTATGCTGTATGTCAGATTCATTTTTTTTTAATTCACTATCATTATTTGTCTGTGGAACCCTACTGAGAAGTGTAGTCTTTCATATCTGTTTTATGAGGAGAATTGTAGTTTTAATCACTTTATACATGCCCTACTCCCGTGTCTTTTCTGTTTTTCTTGATTCCTTTGTAGCACCAAGAAAGAGTTTCTGAGTAAAATTTCTGAGCTTTGCATTTTTGAACTTCTCTTTGTTCTTCTACTTAAATGATAGCTTTACTAGGTATGAAATCCTATGTTAAAAATCTTTTCCTTAGAACTTTGTATTCCTTCCAGTGTTTTAAAGAAATCACTGCTGCTATGTAAGAAATGTCATTTGGGTTTTATTTACTTCTTCCTGGAAGCTTTTACTATCTCTACTGTTGTTCTGAATTATAATAATGTGCCTTTATGGATTTTTCTTTCCTTTTAAAAGTTCACTGTACTTTTTCTACTAGTCTTGTAATCTTCACTTACAGTAAGAAAACTTGTAAGCATTCAGTTTCTATTTTGTTCCCCATGTTTTTCTCTCTCCCCCAGTTTTTTTTTGAAACTGTTAGCATGAATATTGCCTCTTCTTGTTCATATTTTCCTACCTTTCTTTTAGACTTATGTTTTCTTATATAGTTAACATTCTGAAAGCCCTCCTTGATTTAATTTTCTGTCTCCCCCCCTTTTTTCTTTTTACCTTAATTTCTTTGTCTTGGAGGCTTCCCTAAGCAGTGGGTGATCTTGACTCTCTTCCGGCTTAAGTGAGGTATTAAAATTCTATTCAGAGTTTTGTGCTTGTTGTTTGTCTTCACTTTAGATCAGGTTGGCAAACTATGGCCCATGGGCAAAATCTGGCTTCTCTGCCAGTATTTCTGTGACTCATGAGCTTAAAATATACATTTTTAAAAAATGAATGAAAATATCAAAGGAGGTATTTTGTGATGTGAAAATTATATGACATTCAAATTTGTATTCATAAAATTTTTGGAACACAGCTATGCCTATTTGCATTTATGTTGTCTGACTGTTATGCTACAGTGGCCAAATGAATAGTGTGACAGACTGTATGTGGTATTCATTGCTTTGTACTGCTTTTTGGTGCACTACAAATTGCAGTCATAGTTATAACCTGATTGATATTTATGGCTGTAGCATGATTGATATCTACAGAGATATTTTAATTATCACTGCATACCTATTATTTCAAACAAGAGAATCTGAAAGTGGGATTTCAGATGTCATACTTTAAAGCCACAATAAAACGTGGCTGTTTTGTTTTGAATGAGATGGCAGAGTTTTTTCAGCAAAGCGATCGTAATACGGTAAAAGTGTGGAGTACAACATAAGTGGACAGCATAAGATTGGTTCATGATAGACCCAGTTTATAGCAAAGCAATGAACAGAAAAATCAGAAAGTTTTAAATGGAATATCTTATCACGGCAAAATTTCTTAAGCCAACCTAAGTTTCTGAGTGGCTCGTTCTTTAGCTATTCAAGAGTGGAAAAAAAGCCCTTTGCTGGTGGAGAGTTAGTTAAATCCTCCCAGTTAAGCAACGTTATCGATTACAAAGAATTCCATAATTCTAATCAGAACTGTATTACCAAAAACTTAAGTGAATTACATTTTGAATTTTGAAAATTAGTGGTTTTTTGTTACGTAAGTACTGTATCTAAAAATATTGCCTGAAGTATTTACTGTGCCTTTTGATGACATGTCCCATGTTTGTGTTTGATGGGTATTCTTATGAGTCAAGAAGTGTGTGTGTATATATATATATATATATATATAGCTTCACCTTTTGTCTATAATAGATTCAGAAGAATGAGGAAATCCATATTTTCTCCTCAACCATTAGAAATAACTGCCAGAATAAGAACTTTGGCTCACTCTGGTCTGTCAGCCCATTTTGGTTTATTAATAGAATGCTAATATTTAAATTATACAATATATTTCTTTTCAAATCACGAGGAATGGTTTAAAAACCAATGCTCACATACTTATGCAACAAATTTACTAATGTCAAAGGATCTCCATTGGTCTTTTACCAGGAATATAGTAGATATGAGGTAGGGCATTTAGAGTCACTTTATTATCTGTATCATCCTGAAGTGAATCTGAGGATTCATTGAGGATTCACTTTCTGGCCACTGAGGCAGAAAGGTAAAATTAGACTTAAATGTGACATATTTGGAGAGAAACACACAGTCTTAGGTGCCTTAGGCGCCAGACCGGTAACTGGTGTAAGATATACAGAGTACGAAGCTTGCCTAGCAGTAAAATTTGAATTAAAACATTACTCCATCTTGGCTAATACCAGCATAGGCTGCCTGTTCTCTGCCTTTGTCCTAAGAATATGATTAGTCACTTTCATTTGAGTTGAATGTAATTAATTGACTGATTTCATAATTTTAAAAACCTAAATGTGTTTTAAATACTTATATAAGCTTTCCCCCCCTTTTTGAAAGCTTTTCCCTTTATAGTGTTTCAGTAAGCTATACTGAAACATTTTTATTTATTTATGTATACAAGAACTGGGGTATAGGCCAAATGTGTGTGGGGGGGGTGAGAGGATTCACCAGACAGTGAGGAGCAGAACAGGCGGATCTATGAACACTGCTCAGGGGAGCAGTGAGTGAGACAGGAGAGGTCTGCTGCACCTTGTGGGTTAGTTCCCTGGCAGGGGATTGAACTCATGCCATAGTGACTGGCGATAGCTTGATAGCACTGAGACTTTAATCACTGCGCCACCAGGGAGGCCCTGTACTGTGTTTTAATAAGAACTGAGCATAAGAATGGTCAGCATTGTTTTTAGTATCTAGTTAGATAAGAAACAAATGTAAGAAAAATTATAAATTTTCATCAAATTTGGTAAATTGAAATGCTGAATATATGGTGGTCAGGTCTCAAAGGGAATTCACAATAGCCTTGTTAACATGATATGGGTACCTTCAGAATTTTACTTTACCTGTACCAAACCATATTGTTGTATACTTCTGAAATTTACCTGCTTGCTTGTCCCACCTCCAGAATCACTCAAGTTTTTACATGCTCAAAATGGAGTTAGATTAATGGTGCTCAGCTGATGTGTCATAGTAGCACATTACACTTGAGCTCTTCACAGATCTACTGCCAACTTTTGAGCAGTGTGAGAAATTTATTTTTGTTAGAATTAATTGCACCTATGATTCCTGGCTAAATCTACTGTTGAGTCCAATGGGTCATTTAATGTGGTATAAAACATGATGCATCTTGTTTAGGAGCTGATCCTTCAGAAAGTTGGGATAAAGTCAACCTGAAGTCAAAGTTGTATGAAGGCTATGCCATTTTACTAGTATATAAAGACCACAAAGTAGTAAACAGATTTACTCATATAGAATAGTTTATGATGGGAGGTAAAGTTCAGTGAATGTGCATCAAAAAGACACACTTGTAAATCCAGCATCATAATGAGAAACAGTACATTGTTAGTGCTCTGTAAGTCCTTTTCCAGTTACTTGTATCACTATATAATCCTGGCTTCTAACACCATAGGTTAATTTTGCCTGTTCTTAAATTTTATTTGAATGGAGCTAAGGAGAGTATACTGATTTGAGTGAATGTTTTTGCTCAGCATTGTGAGATTGTTCATGTTGCTTATAATTGTAGTTTGTTCACTGCAGCATTTCTTGTATGAATATAACAAAATTAACTCAAAAGTCATCAGACATTGCATTTACAGTGTTTTACTGTTATGAATATGTTCATGGAAGCTCTAATTTAACTTGTCTAGGTGACCCTATATGCACATTTTTGTTGATTTTGTATTTCAGTGGATTTGCTGAGTCATGGGTTGTCTGCAAGTTCAGTTTTCTGAAGTGATTGTATCAAATTACAGTGTTTGAGGTTTTTTATTGCTGGATGTCATCACTAATACTTGATATTATCTGTATTTGGTGTTTTCGCCATTCTGCTGGCTATTAGTGGTGTAGCATTGTAGTTTCATTTGCATTTTCCTGATAGCCTGTAAAATTGAGCATCTTTTTGTATGTTTATTGACCTTTGGTTATCTCTTACTGTGATCTGGCTGTTGAGGTTGTGCCCAGATTTTTCCCTTATGGGTTGTCTTTATCACTGCTTTGCTAGAATTCTTTATATTCCAAGCATGAGTTATTTTTTAGGTATACATTCTATTCTGTAGCCTGGAATTTTAATTGAAATGCATTTTAAAAAATTGAATTCATTTTAGCTTTTGAATAAGGAGTACTTTTACATGACTAGAAAGTATACAAATCAATAGTGAAAAATCTGCCTCCCAGTTCTTGTCCTCATCTAAATCCTACCTCCCTCAACATGTAACATGTGTTACTGGTTTATTTTGTATTTCCAGTACATAAAAATGATTTTTGATAAAGAGTGCCAAATCCATTTAGTGGAGGAAAGAATAGTTTTTAGTAAATGGTTTTGGGATAACTGCATTTCCATATGCAAAAGAGTGAAATTGGATGTTTACATCATAGCATTAAAAAAAATTGGGGATCAGCCACCTAAGTAGAAATGCTAAGCCCATAAAACTCTGGGAACATAGAGGTAAATCTTCGTGACAATGGATTCTTAGCTGTGACACCAAAAGCATGAGCAAATAAATTGTGGCCAGTGAGCACATGGAAAGATCCTCAAGCTCATTAGTGATAGAGATATAAATCAGAGCAACAATGAGAGACCATTTTGCATCTAGGATGACTCTTAAAAAAACAAGAAACAAAAAACCAGAAAATGTTGACAAGAATATAAAGAAATTAGATTTGTTATTGCTGGTGGGAATGTGAAATGGTGCTTTCACTGTGGAAAACAGTTTGGCAATGATGGATGTTTGCACAACTTTGTAATCAGTGCAGCAAAGATGGATACGTGAAATTTTTTAAAATGGCAAATTTCATGTTATGTATGTGATTTTACCATAACAAAAGATACTTTAAAGATGGTTATTTTTTTTTCCAGAAATGTATAAACTGGATAGCGTTGATTCTCATTTGTGGATTCTGTGCTCTGGAATTCACCTACTCACCAAAATTAATTTGTAACCCCCAAATCAATAATTGTATTTTCTTATTTGTGGACATGTGCAAAGTGGCAAAAAAATTTGAGTTGCCCAGTACATGTATTCCCAGCTGAGGTAGAACAGGTGATGCCCTGCTGTCTCTTATCTCTCTACAGGAATCTAGTATCCATCTTGCGGTCTTTTCAGTGCCATGTTTTTCTTATTTTTGTGCTTCTTGTTGGTGATTTCACTGTTTAAAGTGGCCCAAGTATAGAGCTCAAGTGCTGTCTTTGTTCTAGTCTAAGAAGAGTGTGTGTGCTTTATGGAGAAAGTGTTTATTCACTTATTTGTAGTATTTGGAGTGCTCTTAGCTTGAGTTCAGTGTAAACAAACTAGGAATGTATATTAAAGAAGGTGTGATTAAATAGAAATACAATAAAACGAGATTATTGATAGGCTGAATGAAATTGTGGCCAGAGGCTCACAGGAATCCAACTCTGTATTTCCCCTAGCAGTGGTTCAGTGTTTAATTCATTTTTTGTAGTAGCTTTAGAAAAAACACATGGATAATGAGGTCCAACTCTATGAAAATGCAGGTAAAACTAATTTTTCACTTATATAAATGGCAACACTTTTGATTAAAAAATGTATCTTGGGGGCTTTCCTGTGGCGCAAGGGGTTAAGATGCACCCTACGACGCTTTCTGCAGCCACTTGCAGCACAAGTTCAATCCCCGGCCAGGGAGCTACCCACATGGTACAGCAGACCTCTCCTGACTCACCCGCTGCTCCCTTCAGCAGTGTATTTCAGTCGGTCTGCTTGTTCTGTTCCCCACTCCATCTCTGGTGAATCCTCTCACCTCCCACATCTCTGGCCTATACCCCAGTTCTTGTATGCATAAATAAATCTTAAAAAAAAAAAGTATCTTGGAGATAGTGTGTTTTTTTTTTTTAAATTTAATGTTGTTAATGTAACTACAATTTAAAAACATTTTGTTGAGATATAATTCACCAGCCATATAATGCACACACTTGAAGTACGTAATTCATTGCTTTTTAGTATATTCACAAATTTGTATAGCCATCTTCACAGTCAATTTTGCATTTTCATCATCCCGAACAGAAACCCTGTTTGCATAAATGGTTACTCCCCGCCTTACCCACGTTACTCATTCCAGACCTCGACAACCACTAATCTACTTTCTGCCTCTCTAGATTTGCCTATTCTGAACATTTCATATGAATGAGATCATAGAATATGTCTTTTGTGACTGACTGTTTTCATGTAGCATAATTTTTCAAGGTTCTTATTGTAGCATGTTAGTATATCATTCTTTTTTGAGTGATACTCTTATTTTATGGCTATTCCACAGTTTTGTTTATCCCTTCATCAGTTGGTAGATATTTGAGTTGTTTTCCCTTTTTTGTTATACTGTTTAACATTTTGGTATACAATTCTTACACTTGAGTCCATGATGCACTTAATGTCTGTATATAGAATTTATGAGGAAGGGTCCAGTTTCCTTTTTTTTTTTTTTTTTTTTTTTTTGGCTGGTGGATAGTCATTATTTCTTGGTCAGACTGCTTTTTCCCCATTAAATTGTCTAAGAACCCTAAGTGCTAAAATCAGTTGACCATGAAAGTGGGTGTTTATATCTGGGCTCTCCCAGTCAATCTATTGCTATATATGTATGTTCTATAGTATTGTGTTGCCTATTGTAGCTTTGTAGTAGAAAGTTTTGTAACTGGTAGTAAATTCCCCACCTTTGTTCTTTTTCAAGATTGTCTGAGTGTTCTAGTTCCCTTAATATTCCAAAGAAATTTTAGCATTGGTTTGTCAATTTATTAAAAAGCAAAAAACAAACATCAGGAATTTGACAGAGATTGTAGGTAATTTTGGGGGCGTGTCACCATCAGAACATTAATCTTTCTATTAGTGACTGCAGGATGCCTTTGCATTTATTTGGGTCTTTAGTTTCCATCAATGTATTATTTCTGATGCTATTATAAGTGAAATTGTTGTATTTTAATTTTTGCGGACTGTTCTTTAATTCATATTTGTTGCTCATTCACTGTATAAAGATAACGTTATGTTTTGTGCATTGATTTTTCATCAACAGATTCTTGGCTTAGGAGGTGAATATTTTTTATTCTTCCTACTTTAACTAGTATAGCTACTTCATCTTCCTTATGGTTGTTGTTTGCCTGATATTTCTTATCCCGTGCATTTCCTTTGAACCTATTTATATTTTTCAGTCTAAATTATGTCTTTTGTAGAATGTATAGTTGAACTTAAGAAAAAAAAATTACCCTGCAATCTCTTATTTCATCCATTTACATATAATGTTACTGTTGATATAGTTGGACTAATGGCTGGCTCAAATCCTTTGTTCTAACAATTTTTTTTCTTCTTTTTTAGATCAAGTCTAATTTTAATAATAATAAAAGAACATAACTTTTTAAATAAATATTCAATGTCTCTACTTTTAAATACATTTCTTACTCAAAAAGTAAAAATGTATTGAAGTTTTTAATACATTTAACTAAACATTAGAAAGCTTTTGTAATTTATGATGTCATCATCTGGTTCATCATTCCCTTCACACACTAGTCTTCCATTTTTCCATTTCTGCGGCTTTTTGTGAAGTACTTCACATTGATTAGTTGTTCTAGGATTTTAAGCAATTTCTAGCAAAATGACAAAAGTAATCTTACCATAGACTAATATATAATCAAGTTCTTACAGCATACTCCTAGTCACAAAAAAATCACTAGAATTTTTAATAAAGATGGGAAACATTTTTAATATTAAACAGTGATCATTTGTATTAACTTCCCAGTTTGCTAAACCAGTTGAGGGTCCTGTGTGACTGGAAACTCTGTTAGCTTAGGACACAAAGTGGGTACCAAGTCTGTACAGGAAATGTCCCTTCACAGGGCAGACACACGCACGCGCGCACACACACACACACAGCCCCACTTAGTGATACTGGGACAATCTATTTTTTAAAAACCTATATTGATCATCTACCTACCTGTCTACCTATCCCTCTGTCACCTATCCATCTGTCTGCCTATCCATTCATCTTCTCACACACCCATCTATCCACCTACTCACCCACCTGTCATATCCACCTGTCATCTGTGTGTGTGTTTACTGTTCCCTTTCCACACAGTATTGTATCATGATATATAATACTGTATCATGATCTCCCCCCCACACCCTCATCTAACCACCCTTGTGGATACCCCATCCCTTGAGCCATTCCACCCTTTCTGCTAATCCCTCTGGTAACTATTATTTTTTTTTCCAAGTTCAAATTTTATTTCTTCAATTCTTTGCATATATATGTATATATATATATATATATTTGGTATTTATATTCCACAGATGAGTGAAATCATCATATATCTGTCTTTTGCTTTTTGACTGAATTTGCTTGAGATCCATCCAGTTTATCCCGAGTGCCACCATTTTATCTTTCTTCACAGTTGTGTAATATTGCGTGTAGGTTCCACAATTTGTCCATTCATCTGTTGAAAGGCACTTGGGTTGGTTCCATGATTTGGCCATTGTGAGCAATGCTGCTATGAACATTGATGTAGCGGAATCTTTTGATATTAAAGTTTTCATATTTGGGTGAATATGTAATAGAGGTATTGTTGAGTCATACAGAATTTCCTTTTATTTTCTTAAGAAATCTCCATACTTTTTCAAAGGGGTTGTACCAGCTTGCATTCCTACCATTAATGGGGAGTTCCTTTTTCACCACAACTTCACCAACATTTGTTAATTACATTTTTTTATATGGGCCAGTCTCACATAGTTAGGGGGTATCTCATTTCTTCATGTCTGTAGGCCACCTGAATGTCTTCATTAGAAAGTCAGTTTGCCCATTTTTAAATTTCATCCTTTGTTGAATTGTCTAAGGACTTTGTAAATTTTGGAAATTAAACCCTTGTCAGATGTATGGTATGCAGTATCTTTTCTCAGTCTGTAAATTATCTTTTTGTCTTTGTGATGGTTTCTTTTAAGGTACAAAAGCTTTTAAGTTTGAAGTAGTCTCACTTGTTTATTCTTGCTTTTCTTTCTCTTGCTATTGGGGTTGTAGTCCCATATACATCTTTATAGTAGATGTCTTATGTGTTTCCTATATTTTCTTTCATATTACAGTTCTTAAGTTCAAATGTCTAATCCATTTTGAATTAATATTTGTGTCTGGAGTTAATTTTTTTTTGCCAGGTGGCTATCCATGTCTCCTATTAAAAAGGCGATATTTTCTGTGTTGCATGGCTGTTAGCTCCTTTGTCAAAGATTATCTGTCCGTATTTACATGAATTTATCTCTGGGCTTAGAATTCTTTTCCGCATTGGATTTCTAAGGAATATCAGATTAGTTTTTGAGAGACTGAAACACTTAATTTTATTTTTATTTATTTATTTTTTAAAGATTTATTTACTTATGCATACAAGAGCAGAGCTGGGGTGCAGGCCAGAGATATGAGATGTGAGAGGTTCCATCAGACAGAGTGGGGAACAGAACAGGCAGACTGACCAAAATACACTTCCAAGGAGAGCAACGAGTGAGACAGGAGAGGTCTGCCTCACCATGTGGGTTTCTCCCTGGCCAGCCACGGATTGAATTTGTGCTGCAGAGGCTTCGTATTGCTTCATAGTGTGGTGCTTAACTCCTGAAGCCACCAGGGAGACCTAAAACACTTATTTTCAAAGATGGGGAATGAAGATCAATATTTATTTATTTATTTTTAAAGATATCAAAGAACTAATTTATTTGAAGGAAAAACATAAAACTGAGTTTGGCTCAAAAGAATCAAACTAAATCTTAGGCTATCTGCTATAGTCACAAACATGAGAAAAAGTGACTTAAAAGATGAATAAAATGCACTGGGAAAATGCAAAGAAAAAAGCCGAGTGTCACAGTAACAGATGCAGTAGCATTCAAAGTAAAAAGTGTACATTTTTTTATATATATTTTTTACATCATTTTTCATTTTTGCACAATATATGCATTTTCATCCTGGTTATATTCCCCATACAATTCCCACCCCCCCTTATTTTGACCCTAATCCCTCCTCCCCTACCAGAGATATACAATATTTATTTTTATAAATGAGAACTCTTGCAGGTCAGTGTCTTGTCAAACTTATTAGGATGTTTTCCCACCAGTTCAACTTTTAAAATTATTTTGCAAAAGTAGGAAACATGGACTTGATTAGAATTTTATTTTTTTAAAGATTTATTTATTTATACAAGAACTGGGGTACAGGCCAGAGGCGCAGGAGGGTGAGAGGATTCACCAGAGACAGAGTAGGGAGCAGAACAGGCAGACTGAGGAAAACCCTGCCGAGGGGAGCAGCGGGTGAGACAGGAGAGGTCTGCCACACCATGTGGGTTTCTCTTGGCTGGCTGGGATCGAACTGGTGCTGCTGAGGCTGCCGACATCTTCACAGCGCTGCACTCAACCCACTGCACCACCAGGGAGGCCGATTGATTAGAATTTTAAACAGTATAAAAGGTTGTGTGTAGTGACTATTCATTCAAACCCACAAATCTCCCAAACATGAAATTCTGTTTCCTGACACAGTTTGTAAGATGTCTAGTAGCCATGTTATGAACATCTTTTGTTATTCATACTAAGTCTTCAACCATCCCTGAGGTTATGCTAAGAAGCTCTTAGTGGACCTCTAGATAGTTTTAACATGGGGGCTGGTAGAGGAAACCAATCATGTGATTGGAGGATGGGCTTGAATGTTCCTAAACCTCTGGGAAGAAGGAAAGGACTGGAGATGGAATTTAATCATAGGTGACCAAATCACGCCTATGTAATGGGAATGCGATGTGAACCTCTCAATGATGTAGTTTGGAGACCTTCTGGTTGGTGAAAGTGTCCAGGTACTGGGAGACTTAGCATGCCCAGAGAGGGCATGGACTTCTGTTGCTCTCCCTAACCTTTCCATACTTTAGCTTGACTGTTCTGAGTTACAGCCTTTGTAATAATCTGGTGATAGTAAGTAAAACACTTCCGTGAATTTTATGAGTCATTGTAATGAATAATTGAATCTGCATAGGGTTTGTAGAAATGGTCTGAATTTATTGCTGATTGATCAGTACTACCAAGGATAACGTTGAACTTGTGACTGTCCTCTGAAGTGGTTTGGAGGACAGTCTTGTGAAACTATGCCCTTAGCTTCTGGACACCAATTCTATATAACTCAGGGTAATTAGTGTCAGAATTGAATTGAAAAGTAGGATACCCAGTTGGTGTCAGAGATTTGGAGAAGTCGTGTTGGAAAAAATAACCATGTATTTTGTGTCAAAGAAGACAAAAACCTCATAATTCTTTAAAAATGGGAATTAATTCTTAGCTTGAGAAACTGGGCTTGATTTGATCGATGGGCCTCAGTGTTCTCATCGCTGGACTGATTATTTTAAAGAATGTTCCATCTGTCCTGAATAGACTGTATTGTGCTGTCCTTGTATAGAGTGTTCTACATATGTCACTACATCAGGTTGACTAGTATGTTGTTAATAACTAGTATGTTATTAATACTGTTTTATTAATTCTGGAGAGATGAGTATTGAATTCCCCAACTAAAATGGTCAAATTGTCCATTTCTCCTTTCATCCTACTAGCTTTTGCTTTGTGTATTTGTTAGGGGATTATACACTTAAAATTATTACATATTCCCAATTTATTTGACCCTTTAGCATATAAAATGTTTACCTTTTGGTGAGTACTGTTCCTCATCTTTTTTTCTCCCTGATTTTGCATAGCCACTCCTTGTCTAGTAATTACTATTTTCATAGTATCTTTCCCCCTTTTATTTTCAACCTGTTGTCTTTTGAATCTAAAAATGTTCAATTTAGAAAGCACGTGGTTGCTTTTTTTTTTTTTTAAATCCAGTCTGGTGGTCTCTGGCTGTTTACTGGCATGCTGAGTGCGCTTTCTGCTATTTGTCTTCTATGTCATGTATCTGGGTTCCAACAGCATTTTGAATTCTAAATTCAAAAATTTAGTATTTTCTCTGATTTTGTCATTACTATACTTGTTCTGCTAACAATCATGATGCATGTTTTTAACTTACCACAGAGTCTTTCAGGGTAAAAATGTATATTTGAGAGTTTTTTCAATAAAGTTTTTAGTTCTTAACATTTGTTAAATTATAGCAACATTCCTTGACTGTACAGAGCCACTCCTCCTTTTTGTAATAATATTGTCATTACATATAAGTATTGTTATGTTATTGTTTTAAACAAACATTCGTTTTAAAGAAATTAAGAGGGAAAAACCAGCCACTTATTTATGTCCTCCCTGTGTTCACCCCTTGCCATGCTTGTCATTTCCTCCTTGTAGATCTGAGTTACAGTCTGTTTTTATTTTTTTGCAGCCCAAAGGACCTTATTTAGTATTTTTTTTTTTTGTGGCACAAGAAAGCCAGTGACATTCTTTGCTTCATTTTTATTATACATTAACATGAAACCTCATTTAATGAGTCATTTGAAAGAATCAAAGCCACTGTACAGCTATACTTTAAACTCCAGATCTGAAAAGAAACCGTATTTTGACTTTTAGCATATTCTATATTAAAACAAAGAAAATTTCACATATATGATTTTTACAAGATTAACATTTTATATAAGGTTTTCCTTAAAGAAAAAAACCAACCCCACCAAAAAAAACCCCCACAACCAAATAAAAATAAAACCCTTTTTGTATTTCACAACACTGGTTATTACATTTGTTGTCCTTATAAAATCTTTTTACTTTTTAAATTATGTGCTGTTGTATTTTACCCAGTAACCTACTTCAAAGTTGTGCAAATAAACAAACACTATGAAATAGTGTTATCAGTCTTTTAAAAATAAATCTCATAACAATAGAACTTTTGCCCTGCATTGATGGGAAAAGTCATCACAATCTGTTCTTTTTAAATCTGTTTTTTTATCTTGCTTTACTTGGTTATAGTTAAAACAGTCTGTTTTGGTCACACTAACATTAATTTTATACTTAAGAACTAATTATATATCTTTGCTGTTGGAGTCTTTGCTGTCCCCCCTTCCCCCATTGCTTTTATTATTTCAAAGATGTAAACTTAGGAATTTTATAGTTTCCGATGAGAGGTCTGCTGTCATTGTTACCATTGTTCCTTTGTGTGTAACAGGAAAATTTTTTTCTCCCCTTCCTGTCTTTAAAATGTATTCCTTTTTACTTGGTTACGATGTTTTATGGCATGATTATATTTAGATGGAACCTTGAGATTTTTTATCTCCTGATTATTGTTTTTGTTAAAAGTTGGGAAAAAATTGATCATTCCTCCTTAAAATTTTCAGATCCATTTTTACTTCCTCTCCTCTGGGACTCCAATTACACATATATTAAACCATTTGATATTATATCACAGGTAATAAGTCTGGTTTTTTCCTTCCAGATTTTTGCTCTTCTTTATGCTTTGTCTTTTTTTGCCCACCTCCTTTCAATTTTGACCGGTATTCATGTATTTTGAAGTTGTCTTGGTAGGGGTGCACATGTAGTAGTAATTATATCTTCTCAAGAATTGACATTTTCATCATAAAACATTAAATTTTGCCTCTCACAATCTTTTTTGTCTCAAATGGCTTAATCTGATATTAGTTATTCTGGCTGTTTTATAGTTACTATGTCCATGAATATTTTTTCCCATTTTTTTCTCTTGATATTTGTGTTTCTGATCTGAAGTGTTCCTCTTCTAAGCACCATATATTTAATGTTTGTTTCTTATTTAATCTGATCACCTCTGATTATTGATTGGTATTTAATACAGTCTCATTTGATATCATTATTGGTATGATCAGATCTGTGTTGGTTGTTTTGCTATTGTTTTCTGTGTAGCTCATAATCTTTGTTTCCTTGTTTCTTCTTTGATGTATTAGATATTGTCTAGTGTGTAATTCAGATTCCTGTTATTTGTACTATAATTTTGAATTAATTTCTTAGTGATTTTTTTGGGATTCCAAAGTATATCTTAATTTATCACATTCTTCCATATTACTATAAAATATACTGGAGTAAAACATACTCCAGTGTGACTTCTTTCTTCCTTTCCCTCCATGTGCTCAGTTGGTGTATATGGTATATATGTTACCTCTCTATGTTTTAAACCCAGCAATACTGTTGCAGTTACGGTTTTAATGGAGTTAAAATGAGGGGAAAAAAAGATTTCTATAGTAACCTGCATATATTTACTGTTTATGGTACTCTTTGTTTTCTGTGCTTTTGGGTTAATGGTGCCATGTCTTCGTACCATTATAGTTCCATTTCCTTTCTTACCTTTGTGCTATTGTTTTATGCAGTTTTCTTTTAAGTCAATTAAATGAGAAAAAATAGGTTTATATGTGCTGTACATTTATCTATGTAATTAACGTTACTGGTGCTCTTTATATCCATTTGAGTTACTATCTAATGTCACTTCCTTTCTGTATGAATTTTTTTTAGTACTTGTCTAAATCAGATGACTAGTGGTGAATTTTCTCAGTTCACATTTATATGGGGATGTAATTTTCCATATAAATAGGAGTTTCATTTTCTATTTTGTAGAAGAGTTTCGATGAATATAGAACTCTTGCTTAGTAAGCTTTTCTTCCATCATTTTGAGTTATGTTGTGTCACTACTTAATGGTCTGTGTTGTTTCTGGTAAGTATTGTTAATCTTACTGCTTATCATTGTGCATCATGAGTTACTTTTTTCTTCTTTCAAAATATTTTCATCTTTGACTTTTAATAAGTCAGCTGTAGTTATTTTAAAAGATAATTTCATGTTCATTAATTTTTATAACAAAAGTCACAAAGGACATGTATTTACCTGTTTGTATTTTGCTTTGTGGTACTTTGTTATGAAGTAAAATGTTACATTATAAAATACTTTCCATTTTGTTAATTTTTAAAAATTGCACTGAAAAACTTCGAGTTTGAATCAGATTATTATTTCTTCTTTGGTAATCACTTCAGTTTTCTTCTTGGGTGGAGGAATCATTTCTCTCTCTCTTTTTTTTTTTTTTGTTAAGGATAATTAATGTCTTAAGTGTGGTCTATAAGACTTCTAATTTTTTTCCTTCTATCATGGCCAAATTACGTGATTGAAGTTATATGAACTTCAGCAGACAAAATACTTCATTGTTTTAAAATTGGCAGATTTCATTCATGCATTCAGCTTGGAGTCATAATGTATTTTGGGATGCATAAATATTCTCATTTTAAGGCAAAATAGTATACTTCATCTTTCAGCAGGGTCTGTGGTAGTTCTTGTAATCAGTTGCCATAGTTATTTCTGCTGCAGTATTTACATTAAGTAGGGTACACAGAGATATAAATAGTTTTGTTATGGGACAGGAATGAGGGGCACCTCAGGACCCCCAATCCTGTCAGCTCTAAATAGGTTCTGTCATCCACCACATCAAGACAGAACATACTCTAGTGCATAAAACTTTTATGGAAAGAAACTTTAATACAATTATTGTGCAATAAAGAGAAGAGAAGGGAAAGAAAGGTAAAATAATTTCCACATGAAACACCCAGTTACCTATCACTTTGTGGGTAAATGCCCAAACAACCAGGGTTCACCCAAAGCAGGACTGCTGAGGCTCGAAAGCTTGCCACAAGTCTAAGGCACCTGCTGGTGGGGACCCCTAAAAAAGGTGACAGACAAGTCTAGAAGGAAAAGAGCATGGGTCTTCACCCAGGTCTCTTTCTTTTAGGTCTCGCCTTCCATGTCCGCCAAGTCCCTGGTTGGTACAAGCTCGCTTAAAGCTTTTTCTACCCCTTTTTCTCACTGGGCAGGGGTGGTGGTGTTGAACTTTGTTTTCCTGCAGTTTAGTTGTGAGTATATGGAGCAGTAAAGCCTGTATCTTCACTGCTGCTGTCTTGCCATACTCTTAGGTTTGTTTCTTAATTTGATGTCCCAGACTATCAATTATCTTCTTAGGAGTTGCCATTATTTTTCTTCTTCTTTTTTTTTTTTTTAAGTGTGTAAATCGTGTTTATTTCTAGGAGAGCCTTGCATTCAAAGTGCATTTCTTGGAGAGTTTTTAAAAAAGTTTCTCTTATTTCTTCCATAAGTTCTGCCACAGTAGAAGATGAGCTAGCTGGCTTTCATTGTTTAGCCATGGTCTCCCTGAAGTTCCTGAGCCTCCTCAAATAGGATATACTTGTCCTTTCCTTATTTTGAGTGTGACTTCCTTATGGGGTCTGGTGTGGTTTGTTGGCCAGCAGAGAACCAGTAGACTGTGGAAGACATGCTGAACTTTTCCCCAGTTATTCTGTACTGAATGCATTTCAAATTAAATTCATCATCCCAAGAATGGCAGAACCTTAGTATATCTCTGCTCACGTAGTGCAGCCGACATTGGCGCAGTTGTGGCACAGTTCAGGGACTGTGTGATCACGACTGCCAGTGTGGAATTCAGGTGGCTTCCTACAGGAGACTGAATTACCACATGAAGTGGACCCAGGCAACCACGGACTCCTTGGGTCTTCCTGGTCATGGTTCCAGACTCCATTGGGCTTTTTTTAGTTCTATATTTGTCCTGTAAAAAGAGAGAAGAAACAGTCAACATGCACATGTACGCGTACAAGCATATTCATGCATGCATAAACTGGAGCCCTCTCCTGTGAATTGCACCCACCATGAAGATGCAGGACTTCTGTAGTTTTGCATTTGTTTACTTGATTTCAAGAACTGTCTTGAAAATTATGGTTCTGTGGCATTGTTTTCCTCTGAGTTAGTGAAAAATTATTAATTTAAACTACGTATTTACTTTCTGTGTAAAGAACCAGATAGTAGACATTTGTTCCAAATACAGTATCTATAGCTTTTTTCTTCTTCCTCCTTCTCTTTTGAAAGTATAAAACTCATTCTTAATTAAGTTGTTGTTTGAACTGTTCATTTTTAAAAATAGTACTTTTCAGGCTATACCATTTCCATAGCACCAATTTTAAAATGTTGTCTGTACACAAGTTTCTGTTAATAATTGGGGAAAAAATTGGGTACCTATTTTAAGAGACTGCTGAATATTGATATATTTGGTTATGAATTTACTTAATACTAATTATGCAAGCTTTTTGAATTTTAAAGATTGATACATCTTTTAAGAATTTACGAAATTTAAAGAATATCAAGAATCTTTATGACAACATCCTTAATGTATTTCCTAGATATTGTTATGTTTGATATCAGTGTCAGGCCTCATGATTATATTTGTACATAAATGACCACAGATAGCTATGACTTCATCTTAAATCAGTTTTAAGTTTAGTAGTAAAATTGACTGGAGACTTTGGATAATTAACCAGGATTATTTAAATACATGTTGAACAAATTTTGTCGTAAACTAATCTTTTTTTTTTTTTTTTTAATCTCCTGTTTTTCCCTATACACAGCAGTATTCTTCTGCCTTTCTTAGCAAATCATTCTCTTCTCATTGCCAATGTTTTGTAAGACTGGGCAACTTAATTTTTATTACACATCTCTAACTCCCACAAACTCATACAAAATCATACTCTCTGTTGCTATCTTTGTTGCTATAAAGTTTCTGTAGAAAAGACTACTGACCTGTTGCTCAGAATCCATTGTTTTGTTTTGCCTTTTTCTCTCTCAGCAATATGTAATGTTTCCTAGGTGCCTATTATTGTGTGCACATAGGGGAGAACTAGAGATGAGCAGGAGATACGTACAAGCTGGAGTGAGGAATCAGCCTTAGCAGCGCTTATAACTTTAAATTAGGGGTCTTGGTTCTGCCTAGTAACCTTATTCTCGCCAACATCTTTTCATGTTTTCAACTACTCAATTTAGACTTCTAGCACTCAGTTGACAAGATTCTTCATCACTTATCTGATTTCCCGTTCAGTAATTGAAGGCATAGGTATAAATTTCTATTCAGTTGCCTTCTCCATTGTATCTATATTTTTTTCATTCATAATTTTTTCTAAGGGAAAGGAGAGAGGAGTTAATAACTGAAGGTTTGAATGTTTGGACTAATCACTCCTGAGTGGGAAATTGAAGCTAAGATGGAATAAAAAGATGGTGATATGCCAAGAATCAACTGATGTTTAAGATAATACATGATTCTAAAAGTAATTGGTATAATGATGACAAGTCAGTCATAAGTGGTTAATGGAAAAAATAGTTGACCCTTGTTGACTCTCATTTCTCATTTCTCTGTATGGATAGTGGACATCTTGTACTGTTCTTGATTTTAGAAAAAACACTTTCAGCTTTTCATCATTGAATATGATGCTAGCTCTGGGCTTTTCATGTATGTTTATTACTGCAATCTTCTCTTTATTCACAATTGAGCATTTTTAATCATAAGTGGGTGTTACATATTTCAGTTGATAATGCCAGTATTTCATTCCATCTCCTCAGTTCCAGAACCGTGCTAGCTACAACACTATCCAAAACGTAATCATTACATTCTGGCTAAAATTACTTTTTCCTCATTTTAAGTAATTGTTTATCAGTTACCTATACCAGAAACATAAGGATCATGTACAATTTTTAATTTTTTTCCTTACAGTGACTGCAATCTCAGTGCATTCAGTCATTTGATTCTGCTTCTAATTTATCCTCTACATATCTGTTATGACTGTCTTAATGTATTTTTTTTTGTAAAGGGCCAGCCTTTTAATTAGTATAGATTTTAACCTAAAAATATGATTATAACTGGAAAATAATGGGTTTTAGATTCAGACATTGTGGTTTCAGATTTGTGCCCCCATTTTCATTGACATAGGACCTTAATTTAGCTTGATCTTTCTGAACCTCAACTTTCTTACTTTTGAACTGCGGATAGTAGTTGAATTTACTTTTCACTGTTTTGAGAACAAAAAGGAAATAATAAAGATAAGTTTCTCAAACACTAACAGGTCTTAACAGTGAAACCTATGGATGCAAATTTGGATAAAACTTCATCTTGACAGTGTCTCCTGTCAGCAGCCCGCATTTTTAAACAGGCAGGTTAAATTTCTTAGGGTAAGAGCAGAGTGCAGAAGAGATGATGTTGGGCTGGAAGCAGGACAACAGTCTCTCTGTCCCCAGTAGTTGGTTGGGTGAGCCAGGTTTGTGAATGAAATTGAAAAACTGGTGCTAACAGATTCCTGGAATTCTTGCCCATGTTTTAGAACAGTTGTTTTCTTTTTTCTTTTTTTTTTTTTTAAATTATGTATTTTTTTTTTAAGATTTATTTGTTTTTTTATTTATTTATACAAGCACTGGGTACAGTCTGAAGCGCGGGAGGGTGAGAAAATCCACCAGAGCCAGAGCGGGGAGCAGAGCAGGCAGAAGGACCGAAGTACACTGTTGAGGGGAGCAGCGGGCGGCAGGAGAGGTCTGCGCGCCATGTGGGACCCTCCTCCTGTGGCCGGGGAGCAGCGGGGGATCGAACCGGCGCCGCAGAGGCTGCGGGCAGCTTCGCAACCCAGCGCTCAACCGCTGCGCCACCAGGGAGGCCCTAGAACAGTTGTTTTCAAAGTATGCTCATTAGGACAACAGCTTCAACACGGATCCAAACTGCAGTCTTAACTCCAGAAACTTGTTTAGTCACTGACTGGTAAAGATTGCATTTATTTTCTCTTTGCAACAACTTGACTGTTGTAGGCAGTTGAATTTTGAGGCCTTCACTTTTTTTTTTGTTAATACAACCTTTTTTTTTTTTTTAAGATTTATTTATTTTATACAAGAACCGGGGTACAGGCCAGATGTGCGGGAGGGTGAGAGGATTCACCAGAGACAGAGTGGGGAACAGAACAGGCAGACTGATGAAATACACTGCTGAGGGGAGCAGCGGGCGCGAGGCAGGAGAGGTCTGCGGTGCCATGTGGGACCCTCGCCGGCTGAAGACAACTTTTTACCATGTTTTAAATTGCTATTTATCTCTCAATTTCCCTTGCTATAATTAGAATAATTTTTAAAACAGAAGTTTTATTATACTAGAACAGATCAGTGTAGTTTGATATTTTAATTTCATGTATTTAAACACAAACTGCTATTTGTATCTATATATTTACACCATCTATACTATATACTGACATTTTATTGATGCCTTTACTATTTTTTCATTTCTTCTAAATATTTGTCCATGTTCTTAAATATTAGGTTGAACTAAATTGTTATGTTTGTGGGTCGTAGTCTAATACTGACAGATTTATGTGGTTCACTGAACACTTATAAATTCTTATAGCAATGAAGTAGTACCTTTTTTTTTTTAAAAAAAAAAAAAAGATTTATTTATTTATTTATTTATACAAGACCTGGGTACAGTCAGAAGGTGTGAGAGAATTCACCAGAGCCAGAGCGGAGAGCAGAATAGGTAGACTGACAAAGTACACTGCTGAGGGGAGCAGCGGGCGTGGCAGGAGAGGTCTGCTTGCCATGTGGGACCCTCGCGGCTGGGGATCCAACTGGCGCTGCAGAGGCTGCGGGCAGCTTCGCAGCCCAGTGCTCAGCTGCTGCACCACTAGAGGAGGCCCCCTAAGTAGTACTATTTTATAGCTAAAAACTTAATCTACTCTTACTCTTGATAGTGTTATCCGGATATAGATTGTTGGGTTAACTTATTTTCTTTGAAAACTTTGAAGGTAATATCTTGACAATTGTTTTTTACTGAAGAGGTTTTCCTGATTGTCTTCTGGTAGTTGTTGTAAGTCTGCCTGTCCACGCCGCACCCCATCTTTGCTATGTGGATTTACTTTTATTTATCCTGCTTACAACTTCAAGGGTTCATTCCTTCAGTTCTGAAATTCTCAACCATTATTTCTTTAAATAATCTCTATACCTCAATTTCTTTATACATTTTTAGGACTTCTGTTTGACAAATGCTGATGCTTCTTCTCATTTTGTTCTTTAACGTTATTTTATTTATTTTTTTTAAGTTTCCATCTCTCCTTCATTCTGATTTGTATGTATTTGGGGAGGGTACTGAGTTGACTATTAGAGAAAACTAGGATTACAAGAATTTAAATTAGAGTTAGCAGTGTGGTTATTGGTAAAGGTGGGCACGGCATTGGCAAACCAGTGGGTGTCCTGCAGCCACCTCCTGGCCCTTCCAGTTTTTGTCCTCTTTCCTACTTGGCCACCTTGGGAATCTGACTCTCACTTTCCCAACACTGGCCAGCACAGATTTTACTTCCAGACATGTGGCTTCCTCCTCCTAGAGTAGTCAAGGCCTCCATCCTGCCTCATACTCTGGAGTAGTGCCTGGTGGGAACACAAATTGATCTTCTGGAATGAATCTCTCCAGTGAGGCTACGTGAGCCTTGATCTGGGTGACCATCTTCTGGCTGTCATCCGAGGATGCGAAGTTCCTCCGCTCAAAGAGTTGCATCTGCTGGGCCTCCCTGGTGGGGTGGTGCAGTGGGTTGAGTGCCACACTGTGAAGCTGTCAGCAGCCTCTGCAGCGCCAGTTCAATCCCAGCCAGCCCGCGAGAATCCCACATGGCGCGGCAGACCTCTCCTGTCTCGCCCGCTACTCCCCTCAGCAGTGTATTTCATCAGTTCGCCTGTTCTGTTTCTCGCTCTGTCTCTGGTGACTCCTCTCACCACCCCCTCGTCTCTGGCCTATACCCCAGCTCTTGTATGCATAAATAAATAAAAAATATTGTTTAAAAAATTAAAAAAAAAAGAGCTGCCTCTGCTGTGAAGACAGAGTGGGCAAACAGCTGGGTTGTTTATTTTGACCTTTTAAAAAGTCGTATTTCTTACCTTCTTTCCCCTATAAATACACATATTAGTAAGTTTTCACTTATAAGAAATTAATAGACCTAAAGGGTTTCTCAGAACTTGAACTTTGATGTAATGAAATCACTTTCAGGAAAGGATCTGATGTATAAAACTGATTAGTAGCTTTGGCTTTTGAGTTGGGTTTCAGTCTTGCATAATAATCAGAATTCACCCTGACAACTACCACTGAGTGATTGCCTCTGGAGCACTTTCATCTGTTTCTGTAAGTGGATGTACACTAATTATAATAAGATCACACTCACTCTTGAACTCAAATGGAAAATGGCTCTCCTTTTCAGAGTAAATATTTATATAATTTTAAAATTTATTGATAATAGAAGCAAGTTGGAAAAAAGATCCCTAAAAAAGTTTCCACTCTTTGTCTTGGCAGTGAGACACCTGCGCTCCTGGGTAACTTGTTAGACTTTAGTCCACACAGGGGAGAGGGTTTGCACACTTTACACACTTGAGTATGTTCCCTTTATCTCTTTGATATTTTCTTCATACCTCATGTTTCTGATTTCCAGGCTTCTCTGAAAATCTTTATGACAAGTAATCTGATACATCTTTCCCTACTCTTTGTGGACTCTGGGCTGGGTTTCTTCAGATAACCTTTTGCAGCTATCTTTCTGGGAATTGCTTGTATACCTTCTTCCTCTTCTATCTTAATTTATATATTTTATCTTTTGTATTCCTTAATATTATTTTAATGGTAGTTTGAATGCTAAAAAGTTTAATTTTTGTTGTTATAAACTGTGATGTCAGCCTGCCAGATTGAATTAGAAGTTTATGGAATTTGAGAATCAGCTTATTGAATTTAAAAGGCAAAACACTGGTATGGCTTACATCAAATCCTTCATTTACATAGGTATCATGGATACTTTTATAATGTTAAGTGTTTCTTTTTTTTTTTAAGTAGAGGGGCCCTCAAGACCACCTTCATACTGGTTGATTAGTTGGAAGTACTCACAGGATTCAGATATGGATTAAAATTAGCAAATAGAAAAAGAAACGTGAAAATCTAGGAGAAAGCAGGCACACTCTTCCAGGTATCTCCTTCCAGTGGAGTTGCACAGGGAGATCCATAGTTCTCCAGCAACATTGCGTGACAGCATGCACAAGAAAGCTACTGCAGCCTCTGCATCTAGGATTTTAGTTGAGAAATAAGGTAGGGGTGCAGCTTCCCCAGAACTTTATACCACTCTCTCTGATTTCAGCACTATCCCAAACCTCCCTCCCATGGTGTGTGTGTGTGTGTGTGTCTCTCTCGTTTTCTCTCTCCCTCTCTCGGTGCGGGCCATGCTACTCATGCTGTCTGACAAGGTCCGGGAATGAGGGAAAACTCCTGGAAAGTCAGGAAACTCATGCTGTCTGACAAGGTCCGGGCATGAAGGAAAACCCCTGAAAAGTCAGGAAGCCCATGCTGTCTGACAAGGTCCGGGCATGAGGAAAGTTTCTGAGAAGTCAGAAGCCTCCATAGCTGGCTCCTGCTACTTCCTTTCATTTGTTTGTGGCAGTTACTGAAACCATGGAAATTTTCTATAAACTTTAGAATAACACAATGAGTGTTAGCATCAATGCCAGTTTCGGAAATGCACACCTCAGTAGATTGAGAAATGTACCTTCCAACATGATTGATAATCAAACAATTCCCAATAATTCTCCACGTCCTCCAATTTGTAATTCAGTTACCATGAGTAACATTGAGTTCTCTAACAAACCACACTTGATAAAACTGATGGAACTGAGCCCTGTAAAAGTCCCCACTAGAGAAGGCCCTGAGGCGCCCCGGGAAGCGAAATGGTCCGAAAGAAACACACCACATACTGTTCCCATGGTGCCGGGACTCCTTGGTTTTATATAGAAAATAGGAAGCCGCCCTCGATTTTACAATGCCTGCTTAGCTTTGTTCTCGTTACCTAGCTTGAACGTATAATCACCTTGCGTATAGCACCTGTTCCTATTTTCTGAATAACATACATCACCTAGGAAAATATGTAACCAAGTGACCAAATTAATCATAGACTAGGAAAATTAAAAAAAGGACTGTGCGCTGTTAGTGATCATTAATAATTTCTGAAACAATGTAAAAATAAAATCAATCATGATTGCTTGATGTAATGATCAAATGACAATTTCTGATGTATAAATAAAGCCCTGCTGAGGCTGTTAGCGGGAGATGTCTGCACCCTGATCAAGTGTCAGTGTCTCCTCACTACCTCATCTACCTCATCTACCCCTCCCCTCATCCCTCCACTTCGCCAACCCCGTCTTGTCCTTGCAGAAACCCGGCCCCGGTGGGAGCTGGACTCGGGCACTCTCCCCTTGGTGGGTGCCTCCTGCATACTAAAATATTCTTGATCAGGCAGACTATTCCAACAGTTCAAAGGTCCTCTCCCAGGAGCCATTCAGAGATTAGTATGGATGACAGACATTTCTTAGGACTATGCAGGGCTTGTGGAACCTAGACCTATGATATAAATTCTTTCTTGCATGCATGTAAATGAATGTTAATTCTTCAAGACTGTTTGGTCACCTCTTCAGTGAATTCCTAACTAATTCACTGTAAGAAGTTAGTTGCTCCTGTATTTTTGCTCTTACAATTACTACAACTTTTGTAGTTACACTGTTTGTTAAAGCTTTATAAGCTCTCAAATACTAAAATATTTGTTCCTTTTTCTCTCACCGTATTATTCCTTCTTTGATTTGAAAATTGTGTTAACTTTGAGCATGATTTTATAATGTCTTTCGCATTATAAAAGCAGTATTTTGTGGGACTGTCATCTTCCAGAAAATCATCAAAATGATCAACATAAAAGGAAAGAGGAGGCACCTGACATATCTTTTCTAGATCTTTTAGAAACATAGAGTTGTTCCTTTGGCCACATGCATGTGAATCTACAAGAAAGCTGGTGGTGATGGGCACTGTTCAAAAAAGAATACCCCATGGATGTTAAGGGACGGGTCTCTAATGTTATCCAGCATGCATTTGGTATTGTAAAAGACAAAGGGCAAGATTGTTGCCAAGAGACTCCATGTTTGTATTGATCATATTAAATTAAAATAGCTTCCTGAAACATGAGAAAGAAAATTATCAGAAAAAACTGGGGCCAAAAAGAAAAAATTGGGGTTCAGCTAAAGTGCTAGCCTGTTCTACCCAGAGAATATTTTGTGAGAACCGGTGGAGAGGAGCTGAGCTTCTAGAAACCATTCCCTGGGAATTGATGGCATGATGGGTTTGGGGGAAAAAGACCTGGCATAATAACATTTCTTTCTTTTCAAATATGTAACTGTAAATTTAACTGTATATATGTCTAATGGGAGGCTGATACAATCCTACATTTAGAATGATATGACATTTTTATTTTCCATTAGAACAGTTATATAAAATGGTGTATTTTACTGGCAAGTCTTGGAGATTGTTTGCATCCTAGTTTATGTGTGGTGCTGCTTATACTTGTACATGCTTGTATAAACTAAAAGTTATATATACCTTACTTGAACTCTTTATTGAAAGCAAGAATTGTGTCATTTATACTATAGCCTCAATTTTATGGCTGACACATAGTAATTGGTTTGTTATATTGACACTGGTGTTATTTTTTTTTTTACTACTTTTAATTTCCACATGTCACCCATAGCAGGTTTATCTTTAACATTGCAGGTTAAGACACAGATGATCTTTCTTCTCACATTTATATGAATTCAAGTAGTTCTGAACAAAGTCAGAATTTATGAGATGATAGATTGTGTGTTTTTATTGCTGCTCTAACAAAATTACCGTGGCAGCTCTTCCTGCTCGCTTGTGTCTATGCAAGTGTCTTTCACTGTCCTATCCCTTTTCTAATAAACCTGCCTTTTGAAATTAAAAAAAAAAAAAAAAGAAGGAAAGAAAAAACAAAATTGCTGTGAGCTTGGGGACTTAAAATAACACACATTTAAAATCAGTTTTATTAGATTATAGTTAAATTGTCAGCATGTCTGGTTTCTTTGGGAGACTCTTAGAAGAGAATCTAGTTTCTTGTCTTTTTTCAGCTTACAGTGACTACCTCTCTTTCTTGAGATGTGTCTCCATCTCTGAAGGGCATTACTTCAGTCTCTGTTTCCATTTTCAATTGCCCTCTCCTCTTCTGTAGTCTAATTTTTCTCTGCTTCCTTCTTACCAGCATCACTTATGATGGTAAGCCATTTAGGGCTTTCCAAATAATCCAGGGCAGCACTTCCATTGTAGGAACCTAATTTAACCACGTATGTGAAGCCCCTTTTGCTGTATAAGTTGATGTTGACAGGTTTGAAGTATTAGGACTGGGCTGTCTTTTGGGACTATTCAGCTATTTGCATATAATAAAGAAACATTCCCTTGATTTTTTTTTTTTCACACGTCAATGCTTGTTTTCTCGTCTTAAATAGGGTATTGTTTCCCTTCAAGGGGATAATTCAGTAGATCAGTTTAGTCAACTCTTAAAGCTCATTTCTTTGGTCATGTGTAAGTTCCACATGGGCGTCATGCACAATCACCTTATTTTCTCCTGAAAAGTATTTCTTAATATTGTTGTTTTGTATTGTAGTTGGTGTAATACGGTGTCCAGTATGCCGCCAAGAATGCAGACAGATAGATCTTGTGGATAATTATTTTGTGAAAGATACCTCTGAAGCCCCTAGCAGTTCTGACGAGAAATCAGAACAGGTATGCTTCCCAATTTTTCTTTATGTTCCTTTCTTCATGTAAGACTGTAAGCCATAAGAAGAACATGTTTGGATAGTTACCCAATTTAGAGTATTTCTGCTATAGTTTTATTTTTATTCTGCACCCCCATACATGTTTAAATGAGACTGGATGTCATTAATTAAAAATTTAAATCTTACATGTTTTGTTTTCTGGAACTTATATTTTTAACCACCCAAATGTTTGATGTATAAGGAAAAGAATTTTAAGATAAATGGATAACAAAATAATTTTATTCTAGGTCCAGTGAATTAGTATATTTGAGAGCAAGTCAGGAAGTTTCGGTGTTTTTTATGTTGTGGATCGATTTCATAAATTTAATGTAGATTAGTATTTATTTCCTCTTTCAGGTATGTACTAGTTGTGAAGACAATGCAAGTGCAGTTGGCTTTTGTGTAGAATGTGGAGAGTGGCTATGTAAGACATGTATTGAAGCACATCAAAGAGTAAAATTCACTAAAGATCACTTGATCAGGAAGAAAGAAGATGTCTCAGGTAAGAAGATAGAAGCAGTTTTAATGGTTACCATTGACCTCCCTCTTTTGCTTTTGCTTTTTTTTAATCATTTCTACTTTTAAGCTTTATTTACCAATACCGATAATTTAGAAAGTGACACAAAAAATTTGTTTAGTTAAAAAAAAAAATATGTTTATTTTGCTACAGAATCGGTTGGAGCATCTGGTCAGCGCCCTGTTTTCTGCCCTGTCCACAAACAAGAACAGTTGAAACTTTTCTGTGAAACGTGTGATAGACTGACATGTAGAGACTGTCAGCTATTGGAGCACAAAGAACATAGGTACAGAAGTCATAATTGCTAACAGGAAATGCCATTAAAATTGTTATAGAATTGAGTATCCTTCTAAAGCAAATATTTATTCCTTATTTTTGTCTGTTAGCATTTTAATTGTTAGTTTTATATATTTCTTGATAAGCTTCTTAGCGTTTTCCATGCTCAAATCTACTGCTCAGGGATATTTGGTAGAAATGTATCCTTGTGTGGGTTTGGGTTTGCAAGAGTGGGATATTATTTCTTTGTTTGCGATGCCTCTGGGTCTGAGAAACCTTTCCAAGTATATGGTGTTGTTTGAGCTATGGGCAGTCATCTAGCTGGTAATATTCCCATGGGTATGGCTAACTGATAGTTGCATTAATAGCAAAGTGTGAATCTACGGATTTTGTTAGACAATTTGCAGGAAAACTAAGGGTTTAGAAGCATAGAAACATAGTTCGAAATTCTTTAATACATTGTATTTCAACTGTATTTTATCCTCACAGTTCAATCAAACTCTTCCTGAAACTACTGAAATTTCTAGTCATGGTATAACAACATACTTCAGTAGACCAGTTTTTATAACATCTGTTCTAAAAATGGGTAGGATAAGTTGAATAACCACACTTAAATGTGTTTCTTACCTGTAGATTGTCTTAAAACTTTGATTTGTTAGATTCATTCACATTCATTGGATGCCTCTTAAAGAGAAAATGCATTAATCCTAATTGATAGCAATTATTGTATTCATAATGCAATAATTGCATTCATAATTTGTGCCAGGCATTTTATGACTGTTGCATGTCTGTTTAGTTCATACCAGTTTCTTATGAAATTAGTTACTGGTTTCATGACTCTTTCAGAGATGAGGGACCCTACTCACAGAAAGCTTTAGCGGTCTGTGCAGAGTCTCACTGTAAGTGGTAGAGCTGGGATTTGAACACAGGCAGTCAGACTCCAGATCTTGTACTGAGCCTGTTTGCTTATTTTCCTTCCATATGATATGTAGAATAAGGAATACAGTGTATGGGATCTCTCAGACTTGATCATGTAAGGTAATGCTCTCTGTTCTTCCTCAAGGTACCTCTCAGGTTATACAGAAGATTTGTGTAGAAATGGGCTACATCAACCAATCTGGAAGTTGGTAGATGTTTTGTTTGAAGTGACTAATCTTGTGGATTATTACTATTGATTGTCTTGTGATAATTTCAGTAAGATGCTAGATTACCTTTCTCATAGCTGCAGCCAGGTCTTTGAACACTTATATTTCTCATGGGTTTGTTTGTTTTGTTGTTTTTTTTTTTCCTTCCCCCAAAGATTTATTTATTTATTTATTTATACAAGCACTGGGTACAGTCAGAAGCACGGGAGGGTGAGAGAATTCACCAGAGCCAGAGCGGGGAGCAGAGCAGGCAAAAGAACCGAAAGTACACTGCTGAGGGGAGCAGCGGGCAACAGGAGAGGTCTGCGTGCCCTCCTCCAGTGGCCGGGGAGCAGCCGGGAATCGAACCAGCTCTGCAGAGGCTGCGGGCAGCTTCGCAGCCCAGCGCTCAACCGCTGCGCCACCGGGGAGGCCCCTCATGGTTTTTTAAATTCACGGTGAGAAGAGGAAAAACAAAGGTAGATGGCATCCGTTTTTTAATATAACTTTTTTTTTTTTTAAGATTTATTTATTTATGCGTACAAGAGCTGGGGTACAGGCCAGAGGTGTGGTCTCTGTCACCAGAGACAGAGTGGGGAACAGAACAGGCAGAATGACCAAAGTACACTGCTGAGGGGAGCAGCGGGCGAGTCAGGAGAGGTCTGCTGCGCCATGTGGGTAGCTCCCTGGCTGGCGGGGATTGAACTCGTGCTGCAGTGGCTGCGGATTGCTTCATAGGTTGCGTCTTAACCCTTGCGCCACCAGGGAGGCCCTTTAATATAACTTTTAACTACCCTTCTTTTCAACTTGAACTATGACCCTTCCATTCTTCACCATTTTCCTTTACCACTTGTATCCAGGTCCTAATTATCTCTTCTGTCTTTCCTTTTTGTTTTCCCCATTTAGTTCATGCTTTACATTTTTCCTAGCTAAACTATTGCAGACCCATGTCATGGACCTAACCAGCCCAGTGTCCTTTCACTGAAATTCATTTAAAACTGATGTCCCTGTTTCAGGTTACCTTGCCAAATTCATTCTGTTGTTGCCAGGATTATTTTGCAAAATTATAGTTCTTCACCCTCTGCCCCCCTTTAAACACCATTCAGTGGTTTTTCCCTAGCTAAAGTTTAAGTGTTCAGGGTAGGATGCATTATTGAGTTTTACCAGTCTTTCTCTTCACTATGTATATGAAGGTAACAGTCCACAAGATAGCCGCCACTTCTGACACCAACTGTAGAGTTCAGTAAGAACCCACGGTTAGGAGAAAACAGCATGTAATTGAGCTCATTGACAATGAATTATGTTATTCCCTTCTTCAGTTAGAGTGGTATTGGTAGCTTACCTTGGAACTGCCATCCAGAAACATGAGCTCTTTGTTGGTTACAAGGCTGCTCACAGGGTGCTATCCATGATCATTGGGTTCAGCAACTCCTCAGGTGCTTCCAGAGTCATCTTTAGGATAAAAGAGGCCTCCTGCATACAAAAACCTCTTTGCATCTTTGTTTTGTTTCCACACAAACTATTTCTCTGTGTATGGAACTTCTCTGGGCTCTGCCCCCCTTATTAGGGTATTCCTCTGTCACCCAAAACATCATAGGATTTTCAGTTTTGGGGTTATTTTACATCCAGTCAGACAGTCTCAATATCTAAAACAAGCTGATAATTTTCTCTCAAAGCATGTAAGTTTTTCCATGGTATCAGAAATACTTTTGGTCCAAATTCTAGTGGTGGTTGTGGAGTGGCATTCAGAGACTTGCGCTATAAACTTCATTTTGCATATTTGTGTTGTTTAAAATCGTATCTGAGTGTGGATCATAGTAGCCTGAAAGCATTGAGAGAGAGACTGCTTTTTTTTTTTTTTCTTTTTTTTGGGTGGGATCCTTGCTGGTGGCCAGGGAATGAACAGGCGCTGCAGAGGCTGGGGGCAGCCTCGCAGCCCAGCGCTCAACCGCTGAGCCACCAGGGGAGGCAGGAGAGAGACTGCTTTTTGCAGTTCTGACATTGCCTCCCCTTGTTCAGGCACTCATTCAAACACAGCCTTCTTCTGGGTGGTGATATTTATTGGGGGTTTGTAATGTTTGCAGATGGGAGAAGGGTATGTATCCTTTAGAATTCAAATATACCCACGAATGTTGCATTTTCTTGTTTAGATTAATAAATAGATGGCAAAAGCAGTTTATTTTTCTTCACCTCTGGAATGTCAGAGGTAGCTCCTATCTAGATTATTCCTCAGAATTCCACCAGTTTGGCCAGGACCTTGGACTTTTGCTGATTTATCAATAGCCTCTGCTGGTCATGTGTGTCACCATTACTTTTAAGTCACTCCCACCTTGGTCTTTAATTTCTGATATTATTATATCCTCAGGATAATGTGTTAGAGAGGACCAATAGCAAGTGTAAATCCCTTCTGGCCAAGTTATACGAGCAAGCTGGTAAACTCTATGGTGATAGTTTGGCTCTTTTTTTTTTTTTTAAATAGAGGCATGCTTTATTTATTTGTTTGTTTGTTTGTTTTGTTTATACATGCACTGGGTACAGTCAGAAGCGCGGGAGGGTGAGAGAATTCACCAGAGCCAGAGCGGGGAGCAGAGCAGGCAGAAGGACCGAGGTACACTGCTGAGGGGAGCAGCGGGCGGCAGGAGAGGTCTGCGCGCCATGTGGGACCCTCCTCCTGTGGCTGGGGAGCAGCCGGGGATCGAACCAGCGCCACAGAGACCGCGGGCAGCTTCGCAACCCAGCGCTTAACCGCTGCGCCACCGGGGAGGCCCACTTTGGCTCTTTTTTGAGGTCAAGGCAGAAAAAACAATCAGGGAGTACCACTGTCCTTTAACCTACTATATATGGTTTTTGTTTTTATGAGACAGTGTCAGGGACAACATATGATTTGGTTGGCACTACTTGATTTAGAGTAGTCTTTTATTAGTTTTGGTGTGAGCCATGTACTTTTTCCACAGGCTTATTGTACAGATACTTCAATGGTAACAGGATTCCAACTTCTAATTTGCCATTAAAGTGTTAATCTCTTTTTGTGTCCTGAGTGTCCTATATTGCCTTAAATTATTAGCTTCTATGGGCTTGGGTTGCTTTAGTATCTTAAGTATCTGACCATTTAGTATATCTAGTCCAGTCTAAAAGAAAAAAAGGGTGGGCCTCCCCGGTGGCGCAGCGGTTGAGCACTGGGTTGCAAAGCTGCCCGCGACCTCTGCGGCGCCAGTTCGATCCCCAGCTGCTCCACGGCCACCAGAGGAAGGTCCCACATGGCGCGCAGACCTCTCCTGCCGCCAGCTGCTCCCCTCAGCAGTGTACTTCGGTCCTTCTGCCTGTTCTGCTCCCTGCTCTGACTCTGGTGAATTCTCTCACCCTCTTGCACTTCTGACTGTACCCAGTGATTGCATAAATAAATAAATAAATAAATAAATAAATAAATAAAAATGAATCTTAAAAAAAAAGGAAAAAAGGGTTACCAAAAGTAAAAAAAAAAAGCACAAACCCCAACAAAATAAAAATTTTAAAGGAGAGTGGGGAAAAAAAAAAAAAAGACTGGCCTTAAGGTGAATGTATAGAAAGCTTTCTGCTTTATAATACTAGGCAGGTAACATGTTCCAGTCAGACATAATATTTATATGTTCAGGTGAAGGAAATGTAGCCACTTTATATAAAGTCTATTCACACATTCCAGTTTTCATCTATACTTCCACCTTAATTCTGTCCTACTTTGCTTTCCCCAGTATTAACCTTAGCCCCCCCCCCCCCAAGACTTCAGCAGCTATTAGAATTGTAATACATTGGGTTCCTTGTCAAGGATTCTTAGAAATGTCTTTTGTCCACCCCCTGGTTATTTTCTCCACACATGCACACTCTGCCTTGGTTCCCCAGCTGGGGATTGAACCTGAAGACCGTGACCATTCCTTTTTTCTTTAATTTGACTAATTAGTGGGACAGTTACCCCAGGCAATTTGAGATAACATTTCTTGTAGTCTTTGCCTTCCATCTTTTTAAATTTCTCTAAATTGGGATAAATACAGTAGAGTTGTTTTGGCCCTTTAATGTTGGGACTAGCAGTGGTTCCCTTTGGTTCATCTGGTTTCCAGTAGTGCTCCATGAAGACCTTTGTTTCCACACTAACAGTGTTTGCTTTTTGTACTGTTTTTTAAAACCATCTAAAATATTTCCATCTTGCTGCTATAAATTCCTTTATTCTTCCTCTTTGCTTTCCCTATTTTCTCCTGAATCACTAGTTAGAACCTCTGAGGGCCCACAAAGGGAAGTTTAGACAATAAATCTGGTCGTTTACTGATAATGATGCCAGTGATAATAAATACCCGACATATTTGAGGTCATTGCTAGATTTTACAGTAGTAAGGTAGGGTGCTCATGTAAAATGCCCCTTAATCATAGCATTTAGGGCCTCCCTGGTGGCTCAAGGGGTTAAGATGCACCCTATGAAGCTGTGCACAGCCACTGCAGCACGGGTTCCATCCCCAGCCAGGGAGCTACCCACATGGTGCAGCAGACCTCTCCTGACTCGCCCGCTGCTCCCCTCAGCAGTGTATTTCAGTCAGTCTGCTTGTTCTGTTCTCCCGCTCTGTCTCTGGTGAATCTTTTCACCCTCCCCCCCATACCTCTGGCCTGTACCCCAGCTTTTGTATGCATAAATAAATAAATCTTTAAAAAAAATCACAGCATTTTCTATGACATGCATAGGAGGCATACTCAGTAGATGAATATCCTGATGTTCATAATGCCAATGTCAGCTATTTCTTGGAACTTCTTGGGAGTTCCTCTTGGTATTTAAAGGAGAAGGACAGTAATCTGTCTCAGGGTAAACAGACTTTGTGGCAGCTTTTTATCTAGCTCACTTGGCTAGCTATTCCTTGGGAAATGATCAGCTGTGAGTCTGGATTATGTAGTGCACTATCTGTGGTTGTTTGTTAGTAAGCTGTGGGTCCTATATCAACTTAAACATTGCTTTTCTGTTCTGTAGCATACAAAATCAAGAACTACCTCTAAGTTAACTGTGTGGTAAAGTTTTTCTTCAGGATGCAGCTGTCTTTTTACAAAATGAGACAATTCCTTTTTGCTATACTGTTTTATATGGGTTCTTGGTTTTGTCTTTTTTCCACTTGTGCTTCCACTTGTACTACCAGAGGTTTTAGAGATAGTACTTGTTTTCCTGGCATAATTTTTTCTTTTGGAGTGGCCCTGAGACTATTCACCGTGTTATAAACAACCCCCACCCCAGTGTGTGAATCCAGAGACCCTCTCGGTGAAAGAATTCACCAGAAAGTTTTAGGCGAGCCAGGCAAGGCTTTGTTAGTGGCTTATCTAGGAGGAACCTGTGCTGCAAAGTTGAATGTTAGCTGCGGGAAGTCAGGAGGAGTATTTTTAAGAGGTAGATCCACTGGGTGTGGTGGAAGGGAGGAGCATCATAATTTGTTCTGGGGTGGGTTGTGCACATCCACTGGGTGTGGTGGAAGGGAGGAGCATCATAATTTGTTCTGGGGTGAGCTGTGCACAGATGGGTGATGTTTCAATAGTGCATGTGGAATACTCAGCCTTCCAGCTCCAGGAAATTCTAAGACAATTGTTAGTAAGGACTTGATGCTTTTTTCCTGGTATGGTACCTTTAGGCAGTTCGGTAGTCCAAGTTTGGACAGATCTTAGAGTGCAGACTGCCAGTCAGTGATTTAGTCCACATGTTCATATGGGACTTTGGGGTCGCTCAACCCGAGATTCAACTTCCCTGTTTAAGTAGGATGATGCTGGGTGACTCAGTCAGTGATCCAGTTCCCCTCTTTAAACAGCAACTCATATTTAATGGCTCACAGTTTGTTTTATCAGCCATAGCTTGGACAGGTTAAAATCTGAGCTTTTGCCCAATGTCCGGGTTTGTGCTCTTTAAAGATAATAATAAACCCAAGGAATTTTATAATTCGCTTGTTTTTTGTTAGTTTGCATTTCTTTATCCAGGGAGTCAACTCCAAGGGAGTTGAACCTGCCATTTCTAAATTCCTTTAGTAACTTTTATCTGTAGTAACTTAAGCTGCTTCATACAGTGAGAAACTAGGTATTGATTTGTGAGGCAAAGTTTCAAAAAAATCCCTTGTCCTCAACCTTCCTTTTTCCAAACCACATATTTTAGTGAGTTAGGGTCATTCTAGTGAATCCCACTTCGGATGCCAAACTGTGTAGTTAGGGAATAGTCACAGAGATAATGAACTTATATGTGCACATGTATAATTATATGTGTGTCTTTTAAATGGAGAAAATATACCAATATTTATATGGTGGTTGTGAAGATTGAATGAGAATTGTATATGTTAAGTGATTAACACAGTAAGTGCTCGATAACAAACCCTCATTTTAACACCAGCTGCAGAATTTGGGGCTCTCCAAAACTATCCTTACTTCTAACACAGTTGTAAGTTCAGGGTTCCCCAAGAATACATTCCTGTATGATAATTTGCTAGAACTTACTGAAAACTTTCCTACTGATGGTTGCATTTTTTATTGTGAAAGGATACAGATTAAAATTGTCGAAGAGGGCCTCTCCTGGTGGCGCAGTGGTTGAGCGCTGGGCTGTGAAGCTGCCCGCAGCTTCTGTAGCACTGGTTCGATCCCCAGCCTGGCGAGGGTCCCACATGGCGTGCAGACCTTTCCTGCAGCGCCCGCTGCTCCCTTCAGCAGTGTATTCCTTGGTCAGTCTGCCTGTTCTGCTCCCTCTCTGGTTCTGGTGAATTCTCTTACCCTCCCGCGCTTCTGACTGTACCCAGTGCTTGTATAAATAAATAAATCTTAAAAAATAATAATAATAAAGTAGTTTAAAAAAATTGTCCAAGATACAGTGATTTAGGGCATTGTCTAGGAGAGTTTCAAATGTGGGGCTTCCAGTGCAATCTTGGATATAATTAATGCCTTTCCCAATGGTGTATGTAATATTGCCAAGCAGTCAGCTTTATCTGAGTCATGGTGTTCTGAATTTTTATTGGAACTCTGTTGTGTGGATATAGTTCACTGCCTTTATGACTGACCTGTCTCCAGCACCCACTGAGGTTGAAATGTTACTGTATGGCCTGAAGCCCCTCCCATAAATTACGTGGTTAATACGTGGGCCAAGGTTACATTTCATGTAAACAGAGTTACATGAAATATATTCAAGGTCTCAGAGATGTCTTCCCAGTAGCCAAGGGCAAAGGCAAGACCTTTTTTTTGGGCAAGGTTCTTTTTTGCTGTACAGTCTGTCATTTCTTGCAGTCTTGCAAAGGGAAATCTTGTTTTAAGCGTCTACCTTTATAATGCATTTTCTTAATTTATAAAATGTTTCCTTATCTGTCAGGAAAATTATTTAACCTCAAAGCCAGTTCATTTCTGCTTTTTATTGTCACTAATATTTTATGTTCCATCTTTCCCATTTCTTTTCCCGATCTGGATATAGGTCTTTTAGGACTCACTTAAGAAACATGATTTCTTGCATGTTTATTGATCAGGTCAGGCATCCTGTAGCTTTTTCGAGTCAGTTATGTGATTGTGGTATTTTATATTTTTTTTTGGAAAACCATCTGTTTAGTAGAGATTTTATGTAGTCACTAAGAATTGAAATGTATTAATATTTTACAAAAATCTATGCTTTTATCTCATTTATAATGAATCTTTATCAAGAAAATTTGAATTTCTTCTTAATTTAGCCTCATTCCATAATTATAATTTATGTATTCTATAATTGTGGTTTTAGATCCTTCCCCTCCTTTAACAAAATATAATGGTAAAATAAAGAGCTGTGTGTGCATATTTTAAAGTTTCACTTAATTTTCTAAGGTGGTTTTGTGGGTTAAATTGTGCCTGTTCAGTGAATAGCACAGTTAAGTGTTCAGTAACTTTTTAACTATCACTATTACTTTTATTTCAATTTTATTTTTTTAAGATTTATTTATTTATACAAGAACTGGGGTACAGTCAGAGGCATGGGAGGGTGAGAGAATTCACCAGAGCCAGAGTGGGGAGCAGAGCAAGCAGAAGGACCGAAGTACACTGCTGAGGGGCGCAGCAGGCAGCAGGAGAACTCTGTGTGCCATGTGGGACCCTCCTCCGGTGGCCGGGGAACAGCCAGGGATCGAACCGGTGCTGCAGATGCTGCAAGCAGCTTCGCAACCCAGCGCTCAACCGCTGCGCCACCGGGCCTCTTTCAGTTTTTAAGTTCCAATTTCTCTTACATGACTCCAAATAGTTTTAAAGTATATTTAAATATGTATAATTGGTCAAGGATCATATGACATTTGAAGAGAGCCACCATCATATGCTGTATGCCACTGGTTATTGGCTAATTCTCAACTCCCATCTCTTGTCTAACTTCAAAAGGAAGTCAGGAGAAGCTAAGTATTTCCCTTGTTAGCTTTCTTGACTTTAGGGTAGCTCTTACCCACAGTTTGTGCCCATAAAATACAAGTGGATTTCTACTTAGTGGGTGATTTTCAGAATTTTTTTGCTTTCCTGTTGAAAAGGAAACAAATGTTGGTGTTCAACCTGTTCCTATTTGAATATGATACCTGAAGCTGACACCATTGTATGCTTATAATGGTAAAGCCCAAATCACTCAGGTTCCAGCTATGATATTGAATGTTCACTACCATTGCCTGTCAGTGCTTGTTTTGTTAGATGAGCCACTCTTAGTTACTACAACTGTATATATTTCCAGGGGACACTAGCACCTAACAGGAAAGACATCATGGTCTACTAAAAAAAGGGTCATGAAAGAAAATAAGAAAATATAGTAACAAAAGGAAATATAAAATCAAAATGATGTCCTGAAAGATAGGAATGTCTCTAAAAGAAGTAACTAAAGTAAGAAAGAGCTCTTAGAAACGTGATTGCTGCAATAAAAAAATAGGTTTGGCACATAAATTCTAGTTAGTTTTTTTACAAAATAAACCAAAATAAGAAAAACCTTCAAAAAGGTAAGGAAATTGTGTGCAGTCAGCAGCCACAAAGTCTGAAATACAGGAAAAAACAAATGATTAAATAAGACATTCTGCTAAGAACCCAGAATTCGTATTCCGAAATGGATACATTTAGGATCCAGTACACTGAAAAAAAGACCCATGTCTAAAAATGACGGTATATTATGGATTAAAATGAAGATCAACAGGTTTCCAAAGAATAGAATGGGAATCTAAACAAGTTCTTTAAGAATAGCAGTATCAGCAGATGGAAGAAAAGGCATACCGTGCTGTTGCATCATGCTTTATTGCATCCAACAAATACTGCATTCTTTTCTCCCCTCCCCTCCCACCTCTCCTCCTCACTCCCCCCCCCACTTCCTTTCCAAGGTGGTAGCAAGCCTGCATTGAGCAGGTATTCGTGGCTTTTTCTAAGAGCGTATGCTCGCTTTTTGTCGCCATGTCACATTTAATTACATGGTTTTTTTTTTTTAGACATAGATTACTGCACACTTCCTACAACTAGAGTCTAGGTAAACATAACCTTAATACTCACTGGGGAACCAAAAAAATATGTGTGACTTACTTTATTGGGATTTTAGTTTCATTACAGCCGTCTGGAACTCTCTGAGGGGTGCCTGTACTGGAGTGATGGCTTTAAAAGTTGGGACATGAGAGGGAAGGGTTTTCAACCTAGAATTCTATAGGTAAACTGTTAATCAGTGTGAGAGTAATACGCAGTTGCTTTAAAGCATGTAAACATTCAGAAACTCTCCCAAGCACTTCTTTCAATAGAGCTGTGAGAGCTTGTGATCCACAAAAACAGTACTAAAACAAAAGCTTTATTAAGTGGCAGTGCCCAGAGTGACAGATGTGTGATCACTACTTTAGACTGAAGTGTGAAAATTTTGACCCTAATGAGGATATTTCCGGGGAAAAAGTGGAACTTCTATTGAATTTTTTTTTCTGTTGAATTTCTTATGTTAAGTCATTTAAAAAGTAATTTCACAAGTTTTTGACATATCTCAAGGAATTCGAGAAACATAGCAATCCATGCATTAGACATTAAACAGATGGAAACAAAGAACATTTATTAGTTCCAGAAGAGTAAAAAATTCTAATAGAAATGATTCTTACTCTTACTATAATCCTTGGATCTCATCACTGGGCAATATTTATACAGTCATTGAACAAGTAATTGTATGCTTACATAGGGTACCAGGCATGGTACTGAACAAAGCAGAGGCATTTTCTCCAGGGACTTTAATTTTTCCATGAATGGTGTCAAACAGTAAATATATCAGATGGTGATTGTCAAAGAAAGCTAGGAAGTTTGGATTGGACATTGTGAGCATGGGGGCAGGGTGTATGGCTTCAAAAGGTTTTAGTGGGGAGATGGGATTTGAATGTAGTCTGAAGGAAGAATGGGAACAAGCCCTATTCAAATTTTATAAAATTGGAAGTGGAGATGGTGCATATCTCATGTTAAAAAAGCAAGGGCAAATGGGAAGAGATAATAGCATACTTTTTTTTTTTTTAAGATTTATTTATTTATGCATACAAGAGCTGGGGTGCAGGCCAGAGATGTGGGGGGTGAGAGCATTCATCAGAGACAGAGCGGGGAACAGACCAGGGAGACCGACTGAAATACACTGCTGAGGGGAGCTGCGGGCGACACAGGAGAGGTCTCCTGCGCCATGTGGGATTCTCCCTGACTGGCCATGGATCAAACTTGTGCTGCAGAAGCTGCGGATTGCTTCATAGTGTGGTGCTTAACTGCTTGCGCCACCAGGGAGACCCAGATAGTAGCATACTTGACATCTCTGAGGAGCTGTATGGTTTGAAGGAAATGAACAAGGAGAAGATTTGTGTCATACGAGGTCAGAGGCACATAAAGGGCTAAATTATGTAGTGTTTTGTAAGACATTGTAAGAATGCTGGCTTTCATTCTGAATGAAAGATGCTCAACCTTTTGAGCAGTGTTTGTGGTGAAGAGACATGAAAGGAGATGACGGAACCAGGAGCTTAGTAGTTAGGAGGCTGTTTTCAATAATTGAGGCAAGAAACAATGTTAATTTAGACTGAAGTGCTAACCTTCGAGCTAGTAAAATGTGGAGTTTTTTAAATATATTTTGGTATTGGGCTTGATGTCTGAAACTATGTGTAGATTTACTGATGTATGGGTTATATCAGATAGCAGTGTATCAGTAGCATCAAGATTTTTGGCTTTGAGGGCCTCCATGGTGGCACAAGGGGTTAAGCACCGCACTGTGAGGCAATCCGTGGCCTCTGCAGCACAAGTTTGATCCCTAGCTGGCCCGAGGGAAACCCACATGGTGAGGCAGACCTCTCCTGTCTTGCCCGCTGCTCCCCTCAGCAGTGTATTTCAGTCAGTCTGCCTATTCTGTTCCCCACTCTGTTTCTGGTGGATCCTCTCACCCCCCACACCCCTGGCCTGTACCCCAACTCTTGTATGCATAAACAGATCTTCAAAAAAAAGATTTTGGGGGTGCCTCCCTGGTGGCATAAGGGGTTAAGACCAACCTATGAAGCTCACCGCAGCCACTGCAGCACAAGTTTGATCCCCGGCCAGGGAGGTGACCCACATGCGCAGCAGACCTCTCCTGTCTCGCCTGTTGCTCCCCTCAGCAGTGTATTTCAGTAGACCTGCCTGTTCTGCTCCCTACTCTTTCTCTGGTGAATCCTCTCACACCCCCAAAAAAAAAACTCTGGCCTGTACCCTGGTTCTTGTATGTATAAATAAATCTTTTAGAAAAAAAATATATTTGGCTTTGAAATCATGAGTAATTGGAAGGGTAAAATTAAATTTACTGAGGTGAGGAAGATTGTGTCAAGACATGGTTTATTAGATGTATTTAGGGAATTGGTAATTAAGTTTTGGGCCTGTTAAATTTAAAATCTTCTTATGTAATGTAAACATAACAAAATTAGATTGGGTATAATAAGAGAAGTAAAAAGGATGGTAGTGTAACAATTTTTAGTTGTCTAAAATTGATACCGTCATTTATGTCTGTCGCTTCGGAAGGCATCCCACAGGCCCTCTGCCCCCATTAGCACAGGTGAAGAGGGCCCTCGGACTCATTGCGCCTTCTCAGACCATTCATCCTATCAGTGTGGGACAAGATGGTACCTACACATTTGGAGTAAGTTTGTTTCTCCTGGAATGAGGATCAAGAGTGAACCTACACAGTTCCGATTTTCCTGTCTTAATTGGGAGTGTAGATGTGGTTGACTTGCTGGAGCTAGGGTTTCTTAGCCATTGACAGGTTACAAAGGGAAGCCTCTTGCCCTACCCCTCTTTACTACCAACAGTTGTGCCCCTTCTGTCATCATCTGCTTTAAATCTAATAAGACTAATATTAATACGTTCTTTGTCCCTGAAAAAGCCCCGCACTCCCAGGTTTCCTCTTATCAGCCGTACTTTAATTGTACATGAACACGGTGCTGTTTCACTCTGCCATTTTGTTTTCTGGGACTTAGGGCTTGTCATTAAGAGAATCTACATCCTCGGCATTTTCTTTGAACCTTTTCTGTACTTTCCTTGCAGTAAATGGAAACATTGCTAGATGCTGTTTCACCTGAAGCCCTTATTACTAGCTGGTGGCTATTTTTTCTTTAATAGCCCACTTGTCATTGGACCTGGTTGTGTGAAGTAGATTTCTTTTTTCTTGTCAAGTTTTAGACTACTCTTCCTCCTTGAAATTCTCCAATTTCTAACCTGTTACTACTATGTTTCATATCACAGTATTTCAATATTCTATTTTTTTCTTTCATATTTACAAACAAAACACAAAATCTCTAACTCACTTTCCCTACCAGGAGCTGTCACTGGACTTCCTTACAGCAAAATTTTAAAAGGATTGCTTATAGTTATGGTCTCCTATTTCTCCTGTCCCATTCTCACTTCAGTAACAACTTATAGCCACAAAGATGTTACATGTATGTAACTTTTGGCTGTATCAACATTGTTCTTTTGGAGGTCACTAGTAACCACAGCATTATTAAATTTGGAGGTCTTTTTTGCTTGTCAGGTTAATGCAGTATATTTCAACAACATTTGTTTGACGTGGTTGCTCATTTTCTTAATACATTTTATTTATGTGGCTACCAGAGATCACATAATTACAGCTTTCTTTTTGTTACACTGATTACTTCTTCCCAGTCTCACTTGCTCATTTTCCTGGATCTCCTAATGTTGGACGTATCAGTCTTAACTGCTTTTGTTAGAGCTGTGGTCTGTAAATGCCATGCGCATGTGCTGATGGTGTCCAGATTTATTATATTTCTAGCTCATCACTCTCTCCAGACCTTCACATTTGTCAGTTCTACAGAGTGTCTGCTTTTACAAATGTTTCCAAAACTGAATTGATCACACCCTCTTTCAACCCTTTTCACTGGTAGCCTTGCTCCATTTCAGTTTGTGGGAATTACAGTTTTTTCTGTTGCATGAACTATAGATTTTGGTACCATGCTTGACTCCACTGTTTTCTTATTCCCAAACTCAAACTTAACCAGACATCTTTTTGGCTATACCTTAAAGATACATCCCCTCCCCTCACCCCCCAACTTCTTTTAATTGAGGGGTAGTTACTGTTTTGCTGCCTTTAAAAAAAAAAAAATTATTTATTTATTTATACAAGCACTGGGTACAGTCAGAAGTGCGGGAGGGTGAGAGAATTCACCAGAGCCAGAGCAGGGAGCAGAGCAGGCGGAAAGACGGAGGTACACTGCTGAGGGGAGCAGTGGGCTCAGCAGGAGAGGTCTGCACACCCGTGGGTCTGCACATCCTCGCCGGTGGCCGGGGATCAAACCAACGTTGCAGAGGCTGCGGGCAGCTTCGCAACCCAGCGCTCAACTGCTGCGCCACCAGGGGAAGCCATGCTTTGCTGCTTTTAATACTTCATTGCTACTAGACTGGTCTCAGCCACCCTAACTTCATTCCTGGATTACTGCTACAGTCTGGTGAATCTTGACCGTGCAGACTGTTACTGCCCTGCTCAAAATCAGTAATTTTGAGCAGAGTAAAAGTCAGAAACCTTTTAGACGCGTCTAAGGCCTTCACAGGCACGTCATCTACAACTGCTCTCGCCCTCACTCTCTGTAACTCCCCTGGCTTCCTTGTTGTCTCTGAAATATGCCCAGGATGCTGTTGCTTTGCTGTTTCTCTTTACCAGGAGCTTTCTTGTTGCATTTGTTTGCATAGCTGCCTTCCATATAGTCATTAAATCTGTTTAAATGCAACTATGTTAATGATACTACTCTGAGTAGTTTATGCCTCTAATCCTAATTCTTTTTATCATACTTGCTTTTTAAATATAGTATTTATTACTTTCTAAATATTTTGTCTAATTTGTTTTTGTGATCTCGCTGGAATCTATATGCCTTGTTTTTTTATTCACTGTGTTCCAAACTCCTAGAATAGTATTGGGCACAGATACAGATATTCCATCTATTTGACAAATGTTTATTAAGTTAGATATATTTAAAACATGTAATAAGAGCTACATGAATATGAGGGTCATAAATTATACATGTGTTGTATTTTTTACTGAAAGGAGTTTAAGTAACATACATAGTAGAAGGCCCTTAGCTTTATCTTTTAATTGGAATGTGTAATACTTTTACATTATATATAATTATTAATATGGTTAGGTCAAGTCTACCATTTGCTTTTAGTTTGTGTTTTGTTGTTTCTCTTACCATCTTTGAAATTAATTGGTAATTTCATTTTATATCAACTTGTAACATTTTAAACTATGCCTTTATTATTTTTAATGCTTGTTCTTGGACTTATAAAATGCACCTTTAAATTCTACGTAAGTCTACTTAAATTATCATGATTTCTCACGTCACATATATAGTGATCTTATAAAAGAATAGTTTATCAAATCCTCCTTTGTACTAATGCCATGTCATTTGTTTGTATGCAATATAAACCTTACCTTAGAACCTTAAAAAGAAACACACAAACTCTTACAGAAATTAATGACAGAGAAATAAAAGCACAGTCTTTCCTATTTATTTCTTTATTACCTTTTCTGTTTTATTCTTTCTTGTATATATGAGTTATCTCTTACCATGTTGCTAATGAATATCTTTCAGCATTTCTTGTTTGCAGGTCTGCTGGCAATGAATACTGCCAGTTTCTATTCATTGGGAAAGTTTTAGTTTACAAAGGATCTTTACACTAGTTATAGGATTCTAGATTGACAGTTTTTTTCTTTCTAATGTAAAAGCTGTCATTACTTTAAATTGTAACCTCCTTTGCTAAGTACAACATCTGAACCATCTTGGTATGTCAGTTTCTATTGAACAGTTTGTGTTTCTTGTTTCTCTGATTAGTGTTTCATAGCTGAGATTTGGAACCTGTGAATGATAAATTATAGAAATTCTAGATTCTTTTATCTTTCTCTGTAGACTGTTGATGGTTGTTCTAGAAGGCAGTTAAATTGCTGGTTGACCACCTTGTTTATGTATAAGCTTGTTTTTATGTTTTGTTAGGAAGGATCTGTAGAAAGCCCAAGGTTATTTCCTGAACCTCTCTGAATTGATGAAAACTCAACTTCTGAACTGTGTGTTTTGGAAGATCTTGTGAATGCTTGATTTTAGGTTTTGTTAGGACAGAATAGGTCTAGGGTAGAACATACTCCAAGTATACTCATTTCCTTTTAAGGTGTGGCTTTTCTGGTTTCTCAGGTAGATGTCCCAGGGAGGTTAACAAAGTCTCCAACAGGCTCAGCTGGAATTCTGTTTCCCAGAATTGCTTGATCTCTAGTTTCTATCTTCTAATGTCAACTTCATAGCAGCTGCTTTCTGGCTTTCTGGTAAGCCTCATGTACATGTACAGCCTAGATATTGGCCATAGATGTAAGAGGAATTCCCTTATTTTGTTATTTTCCCTTCCTGCTCCAACCTCCAATCCTGAACTTCTACCTGTACCTCTCCTTCATTTCCAGTGCCCTGCTCCATATATTTAAAATGTTCATGGTTGCTAAAATCTAGTATCAAACTTCGTTTTTTTTCCCTTTAAAAACTGTTTCAGTGTAACTATGCTTATAGAAATACAATCATTGGTTGATGGAATGCAGTTTAAATTGAACTTAAAAGAGTAAGGTGGTTTCTAGTGGTCACTTGAATGGAACTATGTAATTGAAATCCCTCTAAACTTTCCCTAAAGAAATAGCCTTTCTTGTAGTTTTATTTCCAAACTCATCAGAACTTACCTTTTAAAATAGTTTTTTAATTGCACCGTAGTTAATGTGGCTTACATCATTTCAGTTCTTTGAAATTTGTTAATAATTTAATTTTATGAGCCTAGTATACCTAATGACAGACTAAATCAACCATGCTACCTGACTTCTCTCTCTACAAAGGCAGAGGAGAGTAATGTGTAGTAGTCCTCAGGAATGTTAATTGTGTTCCTGTCTATTAGCCTTAGATTTTCTGACTGCTTACCCTGTTAATAAGAGAGATCCGTTAAAATTGCAAATTATGATTATGAATGTCTTAAGTAATCATTTTATCACTGTTGCTCTCTATTTTTAAGCTATATTTTGGGAGGACAAAATTAACTAACAGGTGAATTTCATGATTTTCAGTTGACTTTTATATCTTGTCATGTTAACTTTGAAGTCTTTTATTTGCCAGCTTTCTTTCAGTTAGTAATTGCATGGTATATCTTTGTTTCTTCCATTTTTACTTTCTGCTTTGTTGTTATCCTTATGTTCTGGATTTCTTGCTTATGAGTAAATATAGTTGGAGTCTTAAAAAAGACAGCCTGGGATCTTTGATCCCTTAATCAACTTGTAAGTATTCATACTTGTGTTTAAATCTACCATATCATTTCATGATCTCTTATTTTTCTTCCTCTCTTGGTTGCTTTTCTTACTCTTTTGGATTGACTGAATCTTTTCATGTTATTACTCCCATTTCACTAGTTCCATTGTTATCCATAGTTTCCTTTCTCAGTTGTTACTTCAGAAGCTATAGCATGTACTCTTACAAAGTCAGCCTAATATTGCTTAGTCTGAGGCTACTTAAAAACTTTGTTGCTCTTTCTCCTCTGCTCTTATAATTATTTTGTATTTTAGTTCCTTACATAATAGTTTTCAATTGTCTCATTGTTTCTGTTACTTTTCTTTACTGTTATTAGACCTCACATCTTGTTGCATGTTCTTTGCCTGTAGCTCTTTAATTTCAGAATCCTCTTTAGTAAATGAGGATCTATTGGTAGTGAATTTTGTTTTAATTTGTTTATAAATACCTTTGCTCACATTCTTGAAAAGATTATTGTTGTGGGTCGCGTTTTATGTGCAGATTGTCAGTTTTTTTCTTGTTACCACATTGGTTGCATGGGCACATGGCCTTTTTGTTACTAAGGAATCAAGAAATCAGCAAACTTTGTACCCGTAGTTAGTCTTAACGGTAAACCTGTCTTTGTTTTCTAACTCCTGTTGGGGATTGTTCCTTTCGGTTTTCTCAATCTTTGGATTGTTTTTATCCCCTCAGCCAACAACTTAATTCCAAATAATATATTCATTGAAATGAATTGAAACATTTTCAGTGTTAAATTCATTTTCACCTGTTCATAAAGCCCTTTAACTTGTTGGTTTCAGAAGTTGACAACTCATTGTCTATACTTTTTCCTAGGATTTTAGCTCTGATCTATAAACTTGATGGAAGAATATGTGAATTCTTTTGCTTTTTAATAAAATACTTTAGTAGCTAACTAATTGTATTATTTTTAACATATTTACTCTGAATATTAGGTAAGTACCCAAAACAATTTTCAATAAACACGGTCCCCCTCTCTATACAAGAACAGTGATCTAAAGTTAGATTTTAAAAATGTACTCTAAATGAAATACATCCCTCACCCACAGTCCTATATATTCCTTTGGCCCTTACTCCCTCCCTATACCCTCTTGGCCCCAGAAGCTTCACTTTGTTAATTAGCATCTGATAGTTTCTGTATTTTGCTTTGTCCAGTCATCCTCTGTACAAATGTCAAATTATTTGTCTTTGTCATTTCTCTCTTGATTTACTATATATAATTCCCTCAAACTCCTTTGGTTTTGCTGTATATGGCAACATTTCGTCTTTATTTATGGTTGCATAGTATTCTGTTGCGTGGGTAGACCGTGTCTTCTTGATCTCATTCTCTTATCACTGGGAGCTTAGGTTGTTTGCATGTCCTAACTATTGTAAAGAATACTTAAGTGAACATTGTAGAACATATGGTTTTTTTGAGTTTATGGTTTTACATTCTTTGGATAAATGCTCAGGCATCAGATTGCTAGGTTATATGCATTTCCACTTTTAGTTTATTAACGTAAATTCACATGGTGTATCCATTTCCAAAACAGAGAGGCATTTTTTGTGAATAATCTCTGTTCATGAATATTCTTGTTAGGCATGTTAAGCTTCCATTAAAACCCATCCTTGGCATTTAAAATTTAAAAAATCTGGGCCTCACTGGGTGGTGCAGGCGCTTGAGCGCAGCACTGTGAAGCTGTCCTCAGCCTCTGCAGCACTGTTTGATCCCGGACGGCCGGCGAGAATTCCAAATGGCACGGCAGACCTCTCCTGCCTTGCCTCTGCTTCCCTCAGCAGTGTATTTCAGTCATTCTGCCTGTTCTGCTCCCCACTCTTTCTGTGGTGAACTCTCACCTTCCCCCGCATCTGGCCTGTACCCTGGTTCTTGTGTGCATAACTAAATAAATCTTTTAAAAAAAAATTTTTTTTTTTAAAAATCTGCCAGCCATCTTTTTATTATTTTAACATACTGGCCTGAATATTTGCTAGCTTGTATTTCATTATATATGTGTGTGTGTGTGTGTGTGTGTGTGTATATTAAAACATGAATGTTTTACTTCCTTTAGTTTGAGTCTTCCTCTTTGTATTTTTTTTTTTTTTTACTGAAGGTACTGTTTTCTTTTATACATGACTTTTGAGCTATAAACTTATTTTCCTTGAAAAATTAATGATAAAAATTCCTTGTTTAAAATTACATGGTATAATTTCTTGATAAAGGTCTTGATTTCCTTTTGCCAAGGCATGAAAGCACTGTTAGGTTGGGATGATTAGATTTCCAGAATCAAGTTTTTTAGACCATTCAGATAATGTACACTTCATAAAAAAATCCACGCAATTATAATTTGTAAGGGTTCCCGCCTCTTTTTCACAGCATTCTCCTAAGTTTCCTTCAGTCCTCTAGCCCTATAGAGGAGTAGGTTACTATTACTACATTCTTATGGTAGCATTGATACATATTTGGGAAACCATCACAGTCAAAATAGTGAACACATTTATTATTCCCCAAAAGTTTCGCCTTTGTGCGTGAAAGAGGAATTTGCTAGATAACTAATGCTAGATGACAGTTTTCTTTCAGTACTTACCCCCAAAAGTTTCACCTTTGTACGTGAATGAAATGTTTGCTATGTAACTAGTGCTAGATGACAGTTTTCTTTCAGTACTTTAAAGATGTATTTCACTCTTTGGTTGGCTTTCATTGTTGGCATTGAAAAGTCTTCTGTCATAATTCCTCTGAACATAATGGATCTTTTCTCCCCTCTAGCTGCTTTTCAGATTTTTCTTTCTTTTTTTTTCCTTTTTTTCTTTTTTAGATTTTTCTCTTTATTACTGGTTTTAAGCAGTTAGGAAATAATATATTCTTAGTGTAGTTTTTTAAATGTTTCTTGTGTTTGGAGGATGTTGAATTTCTTAAATCTGTAGGCTCGTAGTTTTTGTCGAATTTGGAAAATTTTAACCCATTATTAAAATTTCTTTCAATTTTTTTTCTCTTCTTTCTCCCTTTCCATTTGGGGATGTCAGATGTGCATATGTCAGTATTATTACAGTTGTCCTGTTAGCTCAGTGTTGTTATGTCGTTTTCTTCCTCTCCAACCCCCTACTTTTTTTCCTCCGTTAATTTTGGATGGAATTCATAACTGATTAGAGTTGATTAGTGACTATGAAGATAGCAAAAGAAAGTATATAGCCTGATCTAGTGCAATCTTATGTAATTGAAATATTATCAGCTGCTATTTAAGGTTAAGATTTAAAGTTGGGTTTTGCTCCCTGTTGTGTTTTTGTGAGAATCCCAGCTAGCTTGAAATCTTCACTCTTGGTTCTCATCTTGGTCTCTCCAAGTTCCTACTCAGCAGCTCCTTCTGAACTCTGTTACCTCCCGTTCAGACAGAGGCTTAACTAGTACACTGGGGCATTTCATAATTTTTCTCAAAAACACTCTTTTGAGGTCTTTGTGTGTGTGGTTGGCTTTTCATTGTGGTTCAAGGATTGAGACTTTTATATTGTAGCAATGGATACCACTTAAAATTACTGCTAAAAATAGCTGTGATAGGGCCTCCCCTGGTGGTGCAGTGGTTGAGCACTGAGCAGCAAAGCTGCCTGCAGCCTCTGCAGTGCCGGTTTGCTCCCAGTCGCTGGAGAGGGTCCTACATGGCGCGACAGACCTCTCCTGCCGCACCCGCTGCTCCCCTCAGCAGTGTATTACATCAGTCTGCCTGTTCTGGTCCCCGCTCTGGCTCTGGTGAATTCTCTCACCCTCCCATGCTTCTGACTGTACCCAGTGCTTGTGAAAATAAATTAAAAAAAAAAATCTTAAAAAAAAGTAAAAATAGCTGTGATAAAGAACTTTAAGTCCCTACTGTGCTTTAATAAGCAAATGATAAAACATACAATTTAATTATTGGGACAGTCCTATAAATTAAGTATGACTATTACATATTTTACTGAAAAAGAACCAAGACATAGTGGATAATAGGTTCAGTGGAATTGAACATTTAGTATATATTTTAAATTTAATTTTTAAGAATTAAACTGAATCAAGGCTACTGCAGCATATCCACTTTAAAAAATGTTTTATTAGATATTTAGTTTAGATGCAAACTAAAATGATATATTTCTTGAGAAGTGACAAGAGTAAAATCTTATAAATTGTTACTCACACTGACAGTTACTAACAAAAATGCAGTAGCTAGTTATTTGACAAGTGGAGTTGTATCTAATTAGCTCAGGACCTAATTAGACTAAATGTGCATTCAAAAGTTATAGTTAGAAGTTATTAGTTGAGTGATTTCAACTGTAATATTGAAATACTGAAAACAGCTTGTTGTCGAAGAACCCATGTTAAGAATTACTACTTTATGTGCATTATATCCCAAGAAACGGCTTTCATATATTTACATATTTATCAAAAGTATGCCTAATCCATTTTTTGCTTAATCTTCCTTCTCTCAATTTCTGGATTATTTTGATTAACTAATTCTTAATAGTTAAGAAAGAAAACACCAGGTTAGTATAATTAGTGAAGATCATCAGAAATAGTTGGTAGCCAAAACTTCCATGTAGTTCCATTGTTTTTCTATATTCCAGTTAGTATTTTTCTTTTGATAACACAATGGAAATTTGTTCAGGTAAACAGAAAAATCTCATTTTTCAGTCATTCCCTTGATTATTCACTATTATTATCTGAATTGAATGTCAGCAAAATGTACAGCGCTCTTTAGCATCTGGTACCTCCTTGCTCTTCTAGCTTTGCCTTTTCCTTAGTTCTGAAAGTAAAAGAGGCTTCAGAATTATGTACTTTGATTTATTAAGATTTTTTTCCCCCAATGAAAGCACTTATTAGAGAATTTTTACTCATTCTTTAACCTTTACGTCAGATGTCACCTGTGTAAGGAGAGGAAAGGACGTTTTTTTACCTAGATGTTTTATAGTCTTTGCTTGCTATTCGTTCACATGAATGTAGCAAGATTATTTCTAGAAACCAGGTTTCTAAAATACTGATTTTGAGATGGGAAGAGAAATAAATTTTTATAAGGTTAAATATGTTTGTAAATAATAGATATTCTACATTTGATATAATCAACATGACATTTTCAGGTGTTAAACAATTATTCTAGTATTTGCATACATGCAAATTATCACCATAAGAAGTCTAGGTAAAATCCATCACCTTACAAAGTTAGAATATTTCTTCTTTGATGGAAATGTTCTTGTAGCAAATTTCAAATAGACATACAATATTATCCACTATAGTCCCCATATTATATATCACATCGCCATGACTTATTTTGTAGCCAGGGGTTTGTACTTTCTAAGCCCCTTCTCCTCTTTCACAGTCATGCCATTGCCTTCATCTGATAACCACTGTTTTTACTCTTTGTGTCCATGAGTTATTTATTTAGTTTTTTGGATTCCACATGTGAGTGAAATATACAGCATTTTTCCTTATCTGTATGACTGACTTCATTGGGCATAATCCCTTCAAGGTCTATCCTTATTGTCATAGATGGCAAAATTTTATTTTTAATGATTCAGTGTCCCACTGTGAAAGTAAGCGTCATCTTCACCCATGCCTCAGTCAGTGGGCAGTGAAATAATGCTACAGTGAATGTAGTGGTACAGCTGTCTTTTCACATTAGTATTTCATATTTTTTAGATAAATAAACAGAAGTGAAATAGCTTGGTCATATGGTATTTCTAGTCTTAATTTTTGAAACAATTTCCACAGTTAAGCACCAGTTTACATTCCCACCAACAGTATATAATGTAAAGGTCCCTTTTTCTCTGCATCCTTACTCACACAGGCCATTTCTTATGTTTTAGATAACGGCCATTGTAACTGGTATGAGGTGACGTCTCATTGTGGTTTTTATTTGTATTTCCCTAATGATAAGTGATCAGCATTTTTCATGTGTCTGCTGACCATTTTTGTTTCTTCTTTGGTGAAGTGCCTATGTAGTTTCTCTGCCTAATTTTTAAATCAGGTTTTTGTTGAATTGTACAGGTTGTTATACTTGCATTTTAAAATGCATAATGAAATGGCTAATGAACTGTATATTACAAGTACCTTTATAATGTTGAAACTATGGGTGGTTTCCCTTTGAAAATATTTTGTAAAAAGTTATATTTTATGATTTAAAATGTATATAAGTTCAGTATTTAGATATTTTTTAAACTGCAATCCCAAATTAAAACTTTTCTGTAAGAGGACTTTGAAATGGTTTTTGAGAAATTTTTGAGTATGCCTAAAAACAGTTTCCCAGGGTCATGTCAGAAGGGACGGGGTTGGTATTAAAACTTGTTGTGGAGAGGTTATGTGTAGCCAGCGTAGAATGTTGGTAGTTCGAGTTCAAGATTGACTCTTGCAGCATTTCATTCCAAAATCTTAAAGGTAGATTTTCTGTTTTAATTGCAATGTTTGTTCTGGTTTTAAGGTATCAGTTTTTGGAAGAAGCTTTTCAAAACCAGAAAGGTGTAATTGAGAACCTATTGGCTAAACTTCTTGAAAAGAAGAATTATGTTCATTTTGCAGCTACTCAGGTGCAAAATAGGTAAGTATATTGCCTTAAAACCATAATTTCTTCCACTTTAAAGGTTACTGAACACAGTGGGTCCAGTTTAAATGTTTTCTGCCTATAGCAAACACTTTTTTTAGGGGGGTAAGTGGTATAGTTTGAGTTTGGGTTATAATAAGACTTTCTTCTTTGTAAGACCTTAGTTAAATGTAGAAAACACGTTTAACATAGAATTGAAATTTTAAACTAGCAACTGGAACACACAGTGTAGAGGAGAGAATGAAAAGAGTAGTGGACAAATTTATTTTGCCATCTGTAGAGTAAGCATGAAAAACTGCTTACTACTTAGTATTACTGTACGATGAATATGTAGTACATTTTCTGGCCAATAGTAAAATACTTGAATGTTAGCTTTTGCTTTTTATATCAACAGTTTTAAAAATTTCTATTGTAGAAATTCCATTTAGAATTTCCGTGTCTAAATTGGAAGTAAATTCCATAACTCAGGAGACTTATCAGTATTAGGACTCTCAATCTGTAAGACAGACATTTGGAAGTGCTATAAATAAAACCTGTTGATTCCTAGAGTATGAATAGGTTAATATTTGTTTGTTCTTCAGATTCACAAATATTGGGACTTTTAAGTTCTCCTAGAATATTGAAATTCGTTTATTTATGATGATTAAAATGGCACGTCATAGTTACTCAAAAAAAAAAAAAAGTTGCATTATTTAGACTGTAAGGTGGTAGAACTATCATCTTAAATTAGTCTGAAGGAACATATAATCTACAACCCTTTATATGTAAATAGATGTGTGCACGCTAGTCAGGGATGTCTAGTACTTAGTGAAATGTCAGGCTGTTTTAGATTATATTATTTATTGGTTGTGGATGATTTTGGAGAGAATAACTGTCTTGTATGTCCACTTTCAGACAAATGATAGTGAGTTGAATTCATATGGCAGTCCCAAATTTTTCTATATATTTTGCATATATATTCCTAAATTTGTGTGAAGTAGCAGAACAAGAAATGTTTTGGAGAAATTGATGATTTCATCTCCAAAAAGCGTTAAAGCATTAAAATTTCTAATGGTACTTCCCCTGTTAGACATATTCTTTGATGCCCTATCTCCATTTTTTTCAATGTGTATTCATTTTTCTCTTCCTTCACAGTTGACCATCTAGTAGATCTGCTTAAATCTCATTGGGGCCTGACTGTGGCTACATGTTCTCTGCTTTCAGCATGCATAATAATTTCAGCTTTTGGCTAAATAATTTTGAGTCCTGTATTTCTTATTACTAGTAATCAGCATTCTCATTTTAAGAAAATGTCTTACACTTGCTTTAATAAGGACAGAGTTGAATAAAATTTTCAAAAAAGTGCCCAAACAAGCACTGAGGTACAGACAAAGGAGGGGGAAATTACATTTTTATGACTCAGAATGTATTAGTTATTCAAATTTGAATTTGGCAATGAAAGGCAATTTAGGGATTGAAAGTGTAACAGTTCTACAGAAGTAGAATGTATAAATGTTGAAGGCTATCTTCTTCTGGTTGTTCATTAAGAACTTAGATGTTTTATTGGTGGTATTTTCCCTCTTCCTATTTTGTAAGTAGTAGGGTATCAGGTATTCCTTATTTGCAACCAAAACTTTCATAACTGCAATGGGAGTTTATCCCTATTTCAGAAACAGCTGATAACTGTTTTTTTAAAATGGACTGAATACATAATTATATACAGTAGGAAAACATTTTGAGAAGAAACTTTGGAAGGGGAGACGTGTATGAGAACCCACATCAGAAGTGGGTAAATTATAAGTGAGAATAAATGCTTCTAAGCTAAATTCCTGTATCTCAAAAGATAATTATTGGTTGCAACATTGTACTTTTGCACATTGTTCTTAAGAGCATTACGATTAAATAGGATGATCTGCCAGATTTGACACTAACCAGTGATAGTTAGATGTCATACACATCCATGGCAGAAACTAAGGAGATCTTATCTCCTTCCGTCTAGACTAACCTAGATTAATAAAGTGGCCTTTGTGAATTTAATTTAAAATTACTAAATATTTAGTTCATTCTTTGTCTATATACCTAACTTGTTTGGACAAAATTGAGTGGTCAGGTCTGCTGAAACATAAGATGTACATTTTGACAGAGGTTTAATATTAATTACTTGATTAAGTGCCCAGTTGGATGAATTTCTGTAACAGTTGATGATTCAGACACATAGGATAAGTTGATAACCTAATGATGCATTTCTCTTATTCAGGATAAAAGAAGTAAATGAGACTAACAAACGAGTAGAACAGGAAATTAAAGTGGCCATTTTCACCCTTATCAATGAAATTAATAAGAAAGGAAAATCTCTCTTACAGCAGCTAGAGGTACGGTTCAAAGCCAAAATAAAACAAAAACTGCTTCTCTTGCTCTTTAGCGATTTTAAATGTTTATTTGAAAGCTTTTTTAGATTGGTTGGGGATTGGGTATGAAAGTACAATAAATTAAAAAAAAATTCATATTCTATTGGAAAGTAGAACTTTTTTTGAGATAGTTACCTTGCAGCCCGTTTTAATTAATACTAATTTTAGCTGTCTAAATTAATAGATAGTATTTCCTCTTAGGAATGAAAGAATTATTCCTAAAATGTGATGTAAATGAAGACAAAGCTGATGCATCACATTTCCCCCACTTCCCCCCTCCCCCCCACAAATAGGCCTCATTTTATTGTATGAGTGTATATTGAGATTCTGCTTGACTCACTCGTGTGTTTCACATTATTTTGAAAATATTTCACGGTTTTGCTAAAAATGCTCAACTTTTGAAATTGACAAACTTCCGACTTATTGATAATTTTGTTGTATTAGGTCTTTGTGTTGTATGTTTTGAGGCTAATATGTAGGCAGGATTTCCAGATGAGAATCTGGTCAATATGTCAACTCTAAATTTCATCTAAGACTCATCTCTGGTGATCAAAGTTGATTGGTTCTCAAAATTTTGTGCTCTTAAATAGTCTCAGATGACATGGAGTTATATTTTCTGCACCATTGAATGGAAGAAATTTAAGCTACGTTAACAGTTCAAGCAAACTAAATTTGATTATTTTAACGTTTATTACTGTTAAACTCGATTTTTTCTTCTGGTCCATTATTTCATAAAAAGTAAGATTTTACTCAGCACAAATGAAATTTATGTCAACAGAGTTACTTCTGAATTTCTGTCTTCTGAAATAATTTTTTTCCTATTGAGGAACAATAATGTAAAAACTACTGTCACACAGTGTTGAAGTTATCTTTCCTGGTGTATATGCAACCAGTTGCATTTATCCCTGATAGATTTTGATCTTCAGAAAGGTGGTGTAAATGAGAACTTAGAAGCAACTAATTTTGTTATCTTTTAATGTCAATACATTTAAACTACAGGGCTGAATAATGTTTTCAAACCACTTCAAGAACTTTTGAATTAAAGGATGTCCCTGGATGCTATAATAATATAAATACCCAGTGATAAGGTTGCCATATATTTCTAACATGTGATCATTTAAATAATAGATGTTTTTCTAGTATGATACCTTCCTAAACTTTGTAAAGAGAGGTTTTCCTAAGATTTATAAGTTGAATGTTTTTAGGGAGAGTTGTAAATCATCTGCCAAAGTCAGTTGAGTATTTTCATCCATTGATTTACATTATAAAATAAGCAGCTTATTTCCTTTGGGGAAAAAATAGTGCATTAAGCCAAGTTGAATCTTTTTTATAAGAAAATGAAGTATGGCATGCTGGATGTCAAAGTGCGAAGGACATAATACTTCTCTTCTGGGAGTTTTAGTTCCCAAAAAGCAGTTCATTTTCCCTTTACAGCATTTCCCCCAATTTGGTCTTGCCTTCAATCTTTCTTTATTCCTTTGTTCTTCATGAACTTGTATAAAAGGTTCCTTGACTACCTTTACACCTCTGGAATTTCTCTTTCTCATTCAATTTGACTTTGAATGCCACACCAGTAGATGGCACTGAAAACACAAAACTTTCTTTTCTCCCAAAAGTGTAGTGAGTCAAGATTATATAAAATTATTTCTAAAGCTTTGCTCATTGTGCTATGGAATCTGTATTGAATTTTAACCTAATAGACAGACACTGAGATGTTTCATCTGCTGCAGGAAAAGGGAGACATCAAGTAACAGTAATTTCTCTAGGTGGAACGTCCTAATTATCCTAGAAAACTGTTGCAGTCCAACTATTTTTAGTGACTTTTCCTTTGCTTACAGAGTTATTAAATGAGGAGCATGTCAACTTAGCCCATTTAAAAAATGTATAGGTAATTTGTTTAGTTGTATTGGAAATTATGAAATTTTTTTTTCCACATAGATTTCTTCAGTGAATCTCTTGTTCTGTTTCAGAATGTCACAAAAGAAAGACAGATGAAGTTACTACAGCAGCAAAATGACATCACAGGCCTTTCCCGGCAGGTGAAGCATGTCATGAACTTTACAAACTGGGCAATTGCAAGTGGCAGCAGCACAGCACTGCTGTACAGCAAGCGACTGGTAAGGCACCCAGTGTATTTTTCTTTAAGTTGACTTTACTGAAAATAATACAATTACATTACTGAAAGTAACAGAAGTTAAAATAATCAAATACTCATATAGTTTAAATGTATCATGAATGTAGATTTGGGGCCTCCCTGGTGGCGCAGGGGGTTAAGCACAGCACTGTGAAGCTATCTGAAGCCTCTGCACCATGAGTTTGATCCCCGGCCAGCCAGGAAGCTACCCACATGGCGCAACAGACCTCTCCTGACTTACCCGCTGCTCCCCTCAGAAGTGTATTTCAGTCAGTCTGCCTGTTCTGTTCCCCACTCTGTCTCTGAGGAATCCTCTCACCCCCTGCAACTCTGGCCTGTACTCCAGTTCTTATATGCATAAATAAATACATCTTAAAAAAAAAAAGTGTAGATTTTGAATTTGGCAACTATAACTACCATCACATCAAGATACAGAAAAGGCGATTTCATTATCCACAAAAGTTTCCTTGTTCCCCACTACCCCAGGATGTAGGTAACCATTAGTCTGATTTCTGTTATTTTCTAAAATTTCATATAAATGTAATTTGAAGATAACTAGTATTGTAGTTGATCTATAGATATGTCAGAAATTCAAGCATATGAATTTGGATTAGTTTATTTAGCTTTTAAACACTATTATTGTCTCATGAGACTGATGCTGAGGGGACCACATGAGCTTTATGTCTTTACCTTGTATGTTTTCTCAAGTAATATTCAATCTTAAGACTAATGTGGATTTTTTTCCCTTTAAGATTACTTTTCAGTTGCGCCATATTTTGAAAGCACGGTGTGATCCTGTCCCTGCTGCTAATGGAGCAATACGCTTCCATTGTGATCCCACCTTCTGGGCAAAGAATGTAGTCAATTTAGGTGAGAAACAATTAGTTTTTTTAATATACTATAGCTGTGAATTAAAAGAAAGCATCTCAAGCAGATTTTAAGAACTTAGTATCTTAACTTTATTCTAACATTAACTTTTTGGGATATACTGTGTTCACTGAAAACTCACTTGAGCTATATTCATTACATCTTTAAGAATGTTGAGAGTCCTCTGTATAGTTTTTATATTAATGTATATCATTTCCCCTTTACCCCATCTTTTAAAATTGATACTGAGTATTTGATATTGAAATCTTAGAAAACGGATCTTCATGCTCTGGAAGAATTTCATAGATGCTTAGTAGTTTGTATATTAATTGTACCAGATTATCCACTAGAGGAGGACCTCCAGGATGCTGATGTGTCTGAAAGTCATGTCCTGAGAAATGTTTGAAACATAAGAGTAGCTCTTTTCACATGGAAGAGAAATGGACTTCGTTTTGTTACTCCACAGTGTGGACCTGAGGAATATAGGTAAAAGTTACAGAGAGGTAGACAAACAGCTCAATTAAGAACAAACAAACAAAAAGCATTAAAGGGTCTCCCTGGTGACACAAGGAGTTAAGTCTCAGCACTTTGAAGCTATCTGCAGCCCCTGCAACAGGAGTTCGATCCCTGGCCAGGGAGCTGACCCAGATGTTGAGACAGCAGACCTCTCCTGTCTTGCTGCTCCCCTCAGCAGTGTATTTCCGTAGATCTGCCTGTTCTGCTCCCTACTCTGTCTCCAGTGAATCCTCTTATCCCCCACACCTCTGGCCTATATCCCAGTTCTTGTATGCATATATAAGTAAATCTTTAAAAACAAAAAGCACAAAAAACAAACTTTCCAACAATTGGAAACATCTACAGATTAAGTAAACTCATTTTCAAAGTAGTCAAGTCTTCAACATTGGAAGTTGTTAAAGCAGAGGTATATGGCCTTATGTAAAACAGCAGTCTTTGTGGCTATTCAAATTTGTTGATGGCCTTAGACAGGGCATCAGCAAACTGTTTTTGTGTGATATAGCTATTTGGTTTTTATATTTAAAGGATTGTGAAAAAGAGTATGTGGCAGATCTTATGATGTATGCGTAGCCTAAACTACTTACTATCTGGCCTGTTTACAGGAAAAATTTGCTGCTACCTTAGATTGAATCTTCCTAAAATTTGCTTTCCATTTCTAGAAAGCAATGGGCTCTGTGAGAAGCAAAGAAAATTGTCATTTCTATGGATATATGTGCTTTGAAAACATTCAGCATTTCCAGACAGGACATTGTGTAGCAATGCATACTCTGTCCTGAACATTTTGGCACTTTCAAGGCACATGGAATCAGCATTAGCAATTTTGAGTTTCCTTGAATCTTGTCAGGGGAGAATTGATTTACGCTGTGGATGGGCCTCCTCTAGTACTATCTCTTTCAACTCTTTATTGTCCATACATCTTTGTAAAGAGTAAGTGCAGGTAATACAAATCAAAGTCAAAATAATAATCAAAAGCCAGTTATTTGGTTTTAGACTCTACTAGGTTTCAGGTATTCATCTTTAAACCTAGTTTCCATCCCTGCTGTACTGTTGGATGCTTTGAGTGTTAATTGTTGTCAGAGGAAAAGATAGTGATTAATCCACAAAGCAGATGATTTAGTTGGTTATATGTAAATTATTCTCATTTTTTTAAATCCTTTAGGTAATCTAGTAATAGAGAGTAAACCAGCTCCTGGTTATACTCCTAATGTTGTAGTTGGGCAAGTTCCGCCAGGGACAAACCACATTAGTAAAACCCCTGGACAGATTAACTTAGCACAGCTTCGACTCCAGCACATGCAACAACAAGTGTATGCACAGAAACATCAGCAGTTGCAACAGATGAGGATGCAGCAACCACCTGCACCTGTACCAACAACGACAACGACGACACAGCAACACCCTAGACAAACAGCGCCTCAAATGTTACAACAACAGGTAAGCATTGTTCACTCTTTTGTTGTTATGAATTATGAGGACCGGAGGACTACTCTCTGTCCTGATAGATGAGTTTTCATATCAAGTTACATGCAGGGAGCGAGTTCAAAAAGTTATTTTATGTTTGTTCTAGGAATGACAGGTATGTAGGGAAGGTACAAAAAGGATTATAAGCAAATCCTTAACAAGATAAACAAAATTAACTCACTAGCACTCTTGAAAGTATGCAAGTTTTCATATCTCCATACTAGGACTTCTTTGATTTTAGTATGAGGTGTTGGGCCAAAAAGACAGGTTGTTTTTCTCTAAGATCTGTTAAGTTATTTAGGCATTTGTTCAAATCATTCCTATCCCTGCTGCATTCTTACTATCTCTTACATCATCCAAATCAAAATCATTAATCCCAGATTGAATAAATTAATGTTGTTAGGCTTTAGGCAAATGAATATATTAAGAGAAGAGGTTGGGACTAGAGATGAGGAGAAATGACTTACATTTTCTGCTTTTATATCCTTCTGTCCTGACTGAATTGTTTTTACCTTAATGCTTTATAATTGAAAGATAAGTTTATTAATTATCACATAAATGCTATTTCTACCTTTCATAGCCTCCAAGATTGATCAGTGTGCAAACAATGCAAAGAGGCAACATAAACTGTGGATCTTTTCAAGCCCATCAGATGAGATTGGCTCAGAATGCTGCCCGAATACCAGGAATACCCAGGCACAGCGGCCCTCAGTATTCCATGATGCAGCCTCACCTCCAAAGACAAGTATGCCTAGAGTTACATTTGTAAGAGTCATATAATTTTAAAACTAAAAGACAACATTTTTCTTAATGTGGTGCATGGGGGAGATGGTGTGGCCATTGATACTTTTGAGAATCTCATTATTGTTATTTGTCTTCTTGTCCGAGAAAACACACATATACATAAAATTTTGTATTTAATTTTAAGGTCTTTGACCTCGTTAAACCCATTATATACTATGAGTTGAAGACCCCAGGCCCCTATCCTAGCGCAGCTAATTCATTTTGCAGAAGTGAAAAACAAAAGCTCTTGTTATTTGCCCATAATGACAAGAGATGATGGTAAGAATCAAGTTTCGAACCTAGTTTCCTGAAATTGTTTCTCTGCTTTTTCAATGCTACATTTTGAAATTAAATATTAAAAGTACTTTCAAAATGATTGTTATGCTATATGCACACATTATTTTCTACACATTATTGTCCTTTTTGGGATGTGCCTATGATTACTCTTAAAATGTATATGGAAACATTTTCTAATCTTTGCTTAAATAACAGATTGCAGTTACATATAGGAGGTATGATTATAAAGTGAGACCATTTTTACATAGAATTTCCACTTACAAAATGAAGAAATTCATTTTATAGCTATTAAAGTGATCTTTTTAAAGATTATCAGATTTACTGGTGGGCTTTGTCAGAAACAGGTTCTAAGCCATGCCTGCTGAATTAAGAATTCCCAGGAGAGGAATACTCAGGGATATGTAAATTTCTATAACTCTGATAATCATTTGCTGGAAAAAAGTTGAATAAGCACGGGCCTTAGCAGTGGTCCTTCAGCTTTTTATTTTTATTTATTTTTTAAAAAACATTTATTTATGCATACAAGAGCTGGGGTACAGGCCAGAAGTGCGGAGGGTGAGAGGATTCCCCAGAGACAGAGTGGGGAACAGAAAAGGCAGACTTACTGAAATACACTGCTGAGGGGAACAGCACGCAAAGACAGGAGAGGTCTGCTGCACCATGTGGGTGTAGCTCCCTGGCCAATGATCGAACTCATACTGCAGTGGCTCTGGATAGCTTCATAATGCTGCATCTTAACCCCTTGTGCCATCAGAGAGGCCCTCCTTCAACTTTTTAACCTGAGTGCTTTGGAAAGATTATTTGACCACGTCACAGTTGAAATTGGACATTTTAAAGTTCCATTATAAGTTTGTAAGTGTTTTTTTTTTAAGATTTATTTATGCATATAAGAACTGGGGCACAGACCAGAGGTGTGTGGGGGGTGGTGAGAGGATTCACCAGAGACAGAGTGGGGAACGTAACAGGCAGATTGACCAAAGTACACTGCTGAGGGGAGCAGCGGGCGAGACAGGAGAGGTCTGCTGCACCATGTTTGATCCCTGCCTGGGTTGCATCTTTTTTTTTTTTTTTTAACCTTCTTTTTAGGATTTATTTATTTTTAAGGATTTATTTATTCATTCATTCATTCATTCATTCATTCATTTATTTATTTATTTATTTATTTATTTATACAAGCACTGAGTACAGTCAGAAGCACGGGAGGGTGAGAGAATTCACCAGAGCCAGAGCAGGGAGCAGAGCAGGCAGAAAGACCAAGGTACACTGCCGAGGGGAGCAGTGGGAGGCAGGAGAGGTCTGTGCGCCATGTGGGACCCTCCTCCAGTGGCTGGGAATAGCCGGGGATCGAACCAGCACTGCAGAGGCTGCGGGCAGCTTCACAACCCAGTGCTCAACCGCTGTGCCACCAGGGAGGCCCTAAGTTTAAGTTTTAGTAGTTGCAAAGGACATACTTTCTGACATATTGTAAACATTGGCATAAAATAAAATCTTACATCATTCTTGTAAATGAATCTACTGATTCTGAAATACCATGGTAAGCTATTTTTTTAAAGTCAAAATTTTGTAATCCCATTTGTCCTTGGATTTAGCTTAAATCTCTTCTACGGAATTTTATCTCAGTATGCTTATATTTGATAGATTTATAGTCTTGTAATTTTGTGCTGGAAAATGTCTAATTGAAAATTCTTAATTTTCCAGTGACAATATTATTAAACTTTAAAATGTTTTACTGAATTATTAGTTGTTTTAAAGGTATAGATATATTTACATAGTTTTAAGAATGTTAGAAAATGCGTGAAGAAACATTTCCTTTAAAGGTACTTCATTTATTTGGTGAGATAGTTGGAGCCTATTTTCCCTTTTTATTTATTCATTTACATTTTTAATTAAATATATTTATTTAAATACATACGTATTTTTACATCATTGTTCATTTTTTGTATGTTTCATTTTTCCTTTCACATGTAATCCCCATAAAATCCCTACCACCAAGTCACCCATGAACCATTACCACAGTCTCTTGTGCTTTTTCCCTCCCGTGCTTTGATCCCTTTCCCGCCTCCTCCCCTGCTGTGTATCTGATCTGTGTGCCTGCTAGTTTTGTCTTTATTTTTTCTTTCCTTACCCCTTGTTTAGTTCCCCCACCTAGCTCCTATAAGTGAAACCATCCGACATTTGTTTTTTTTTTTTAATTTTTTTTATAGAGGCATGTTTTATTTTTATTTATTTATTTGTTTGTTTGTTTTGTTTATACATGCACTGGGTACAGTCAGAGGCGCGGGAGGGTGAGAGAATTCACCAGAGCCAGAGCGGGGAGCAGAGTAGGCAGAAGGATCGAAGTACACTGCTGAGGGGAGCAGCGGGCGGCAGGAGAGGTCTGCGCACCATGTGGGACCCTCCTCTGGTGGCCGGGGAGCAGCCGGGGATCGAACCGGCGCCGCAGAGGCTGCGGGCAGCTTTGCAACCCAGCGCTCAACCGCTGCGCCACCGGGGAGGCCCAAAACCATCCGACATTTTTCTTTTTCTTTCTGACTTATTTCACTGAGCATAATTCCATCCAGCTCCATCCATATGCATTTACATCTGTTTGTCTGTTACTGTTAAGAATAAGTCAGAATTGGGCCTCCCCGGTGGCGCAGCGGTTGAGCGCTGGGTTGCGAAGCTAACTGGCCTCTGCAGCGCCAGTTCGATCCCCGGCTGCTCCCCGGCCACTGGAGGAGGGTCCCACATGGCGCGCAGACCTCTCCTGCCGCCCGCTGCTCCCCTCAGCAGTGTACTTCAGTCCTTCTGCCTGCTCTGCTCCCCGCTCTGGCTCTGGTGAATTCTCTCACCCTCCCGCGCTTCTGACTGTACCCAGTGCATGTATAAACAAAACAAACAAACAAACAAATAAATAAATAACATGCCTCTATAAAAAAAAAAAAAAATTTAAAAAAAAAAAAGAATAAGTCAGAATTGATTTTTACTATTAATTTTTAAAATTTTGTTCTCATTTGATGTTCGGGATATTTATTAACAAAAATAAGTAGCAGGGACTTAAAAGGGTCTTCCTCAGTTCTTTGGACTTCTAGGTATAAGCTGAAACTTACAATGAACTAGCAAAATGTTTTCTAAATCTTTTTATCAGTTGATAGCTTCTTCAGGTCTTTCTTCTTTATTGATGATCAAGTATGAACACCTACTCAAAGATATGTTACCCAGGGTTTGGAGCCAGTCACGATCTTAACACCTTGACACCGTGATTTCCAATTGCACATTTGCTTGTCTTTCCAATTTTTTGTCACCTTCATGCTGGAATAAGATTAAAAATGGGCAAAGATGAACAGGGTTTTTTTTGGACAGGCAGATAGGCATTTGAGAAAATAGTAGTAGAAAGGGAGAACACGCCACATTCGTAGGTAAACCAGGTTTCATTTAGAAAAAATACATATGAAGGTTGAAGATAATTCATTTCCTTAAAAGTGTTCACATACCCACAAACCCCCTAGCACATGGAATATAGAGCTCTAAGTACTGCCCGGGAGCAGGTGCATCCTTTGGAAAAGTGCAGAAGCAACAGGATCAGACTAAAAACTGTTCACAGAACATTATTCTTAGACTTTAGTGTCCCTAAAGAAATCATTAAGTGTTAGAAATTGTAAGTTTAAAATATTTCACATTATACTTTATGTGTAGAAGTCTGTTTCTAAAGACTTTCATCTCTGTTCTCTTAAATAATCCTCAGAACAGTCCTTATAATGAGACTGGTCAGATAACAACATCTGCATTTCAAAATTACAGAGACTATGTGATTTGTGTAAAGGTCACACCATATTAGAGTCAGAAATTGATGTCATGTTTCTGTTTATAAATTCATTGTTCTTTTTACTATCCAAATAACATTGCACAGATTGTGTGTAAATTATTATTTTTTTGTTAAGGTATAATTGATATATAAAATTATATTAGTTTCAAACATGCAACATAATCATTCAGTATTTGTATTGAGAAATTATCACCATAATAAATCTAGTTAACATCTGTTCCCTTACATAGTTACAGCAAATTTTTTGTGTGTGATAAGGAGTTTAAAAAAATTCACTCTTAGCAACTTACAAATAGGTGTAGCATAGTATTAATTAGTGTAGTCACCATGCTTTCCATTACTTTTCCAAGACTTATTTTATAACTAAGTTTATATATTAAAGTTAACCAGTTTTTATCTTTAACAAAACAAGAGTTGAAGAGTATAGACAGGACAGTGACTTTCCTGGTCTGATGTTTGAAAATTTAGACATTTCCAGATCATCTGTTTATTTAAATCTTATACTGAAATAAAATCAACAGGCTGGCAGGTCAAAAATTATTGGCACATCTAATTTTCCCTAAATAATGCAAAAATGAACAGAAAATAGGCCAAGTTGTTTGAATTATTATGCTTGTATAATTTTGAGAGAGGGCCTATTTATCAGCTATAGGTCTCAAGCAGCGTGTATGCCTCCTAAACTGAAAATTGTTGTAAAGGTATGGTACATATTAGGATATCCTGGGAAATCAAGTAATAACATTTTCTTTCCTAACAGCATTCAAACCCAGGGCATGCTGGACCCTTTCCTGTTGTGTCAGTGCACAATACCACAGTCAATCCAACCAGCCCAACTACAGCTACTATGGCAAATGCAAATCGAGGTCCTACCAGCCCATCTGTTACAGCAATAGAACTAATCCCCTCAGTTACCAATCCAGAAAACCTTCCATCGCTACCAGATATTCCACCCATTCAGGTTTGTATATAAATTTAATAAGAGATTTAAGACACTGTATTAATTTCTTAATTTAGGTACAACATGTTTTTGAAATTTCCAAAGAGCTGGGTGTAAATATTAGAATTTTTTAAAGTTATGTGTGCTAAAAGTAGCACTCTTTAGGGTTTTAAAGTTAAAGGATGTCATCTGTCCCCCTTCCAACAGCAATCTTCTGTTAGATGAAGAACTCCTGTTTTGAGTTTAGCTCTAGTGAGGAAACCTAGCACCAAAATGTGTTTACATGTCAGTTTTCTTTTAGGTCCAAAAAGAATGGTTAAACAACCCTTGTGCAAATAGGTTGGAGTGAGAAAGGAACAGGTTGGAAGATCTGGATACCAGACAGTGGCAGGGGGTGCAAGGTGGAGGAGCACATACTGACGGAGGAAATAATGGGGAGGGAGAGTAGATAGAATGTGAAGGGCATCTGAGGTCTTTCTCTCCCTTTCTCTCCCTTTCACTGTAGTTTATTATTTTTATGTATTTGTAAGAATTACAATTTACAAAGCACTTTCAGCTTAATGTTTGAAATCATTTCATGATATGTACTGTCCCTGTTTAATGATGAAAATAAAAGAGGTAGTGACTTTCTTCAACACTCAGTAGAGGGAAAGGTTGGAATTCAAAGTTTGTACTCCTGATGATAAGCTGTAGCAGGGAGTTGGTTTGGATTGTGTACCTGGACAGGTATAGTGTTGAAGATCCGTGAGCAACCAGAGAATATATACTAAGCACTACTGTAAGCTAAAGCCCTTGGGCGTTGAGGATAAAAAGATAACAAGACTTTGGTTCCATTTCTTAAACTACCAAAGGGAGGAGGGAGGTTGTGTATGTCAAATATAATGTCGTTTTCTAGAGCTGCTCACCTTGATTCAGTTCTTTCTTAGACCCAATGCTCTACATCGTTGAAATATGGGAATTATGAGAGAAATGGGCCATATTAGACTTTGCCTGCCATCTTGCCCAGAAGAGTTTTGAGATCAGAACAAGAAACTCCATAATATATCCCTTTCCATCTTTTATTTAAAAACAATATTTTAAAAAATGGTATTGGAGCAGAGCCATCTCCTTTACTAACAGACATGTTGTCTGATCTTAAAATATCTTTCACTTTTGAAAATTGAGGTATGATTTATATAACCATGAAATCCAAGTTTTAAGAAAATGCATTTTAGGGTTTTTTTTTTTTCCATATAGTCCTGAGAGCAAGCATAAACACTAATTCCAGAACATTTTCATCACCCCAAAAGAAACTGTATACTCATTTACAGTCAGTCATTTTTTTCTCAACTTCTGGAAACCAATACATTACTTTGTTTCTGTGAATTTGCATATTCTGAACATTTTATATAAATGGAATTGTATAGTAGGTGACCTTTTGTATCTGATTTCTTTCATTTAACATGTTTTACAGGTTCACCCATTTGTAACATGTATCACTACTGAATTCCTTTTTATGACAGAATATTCTATTGTACAGAAGGACTATATTTGTTCAGCTATGCATAAATTGATGGAAATTTTATTTTCCACTTTTGGGTGGTTAGGAATACAAATTTTTTTGTGTGAATGTAAAATTGTATGTTCTCTGTGGTAAAAATAGTTGTGGAATTGCAAGATCATATCATACATACATTTAAGGGCTTTTGGAATTGTCAAACTTTTTATGGTTTTAACTTTTTACATTAAATGTAAATGGCTACATTTACATTAAATGGTTTTAACTTTTTACATTCCTACCAGTGCAGTGTCGGATTTAAGTTTCTCTACATCCTTACCAACACTTCTTACGGTCAGTTACTTTTGAAAGCAGTTATAAGTGATTATCACAAAAAAGCACAACTACAGTAAGAAATAGTTAACTATATGCACCAAAATTAAACCAAATCTATCATCTTTTGAAGAATTACCTATGTTTTCTCCTTCTCCAGTTTCCATCATATAGTAAAAAGGAACCTGGCACACAAGAAGCGGACTGGTAGCATAACTGTGGAGCACAGACAGAAAATAAATATAAGGCAGTTTTGCCTGTTGATCTATCGATACTGATCAGTACACTCATCCAGTATAGAATAGTGGTTCATTTAAATAGAATTCTCTCAGCCTGACTTGCTTTTTAAATTATACTCCATAATTTTCTGTCTCTGGCACAGTGAGAATTCGTGTTTGTAATTTTGACCTTACAGGAGATACATCATGAACCCAAAAACTTTTTTTTTTTTTTTAATATTTTTGCATATAAGAACTGGGGTACAGGCCAGAGGTGCCTGCGGGGGTTGAGAGAATTCACCAGAGACAGAGTGGGAAACAGAACAGGCAGACTAACTGAAATAACACTGCTGAGGGGAGCAGAGGGCAAGTCAGGAGAGGTCTGCTTTGCCATGTGGGCAGCTCCCTGGCCAGGGATGGAACTTACGCTGCGCTGGCTGCAGCCAGCTTCATAGGTTGCATCTTAACCCTTGCACCACCAGGGAGGCCCTGAACCTGAGTACTTTTTAATAAACATTAGGTTCTGTTCAGATTAGATTATAATTAATAGGTATTATAAATACATTATATATTATAAAGGCACCAAAAGGTGACTCATAAAATAAGCACATGCCATTGGAAATATGGTGTTGATAGATTTGTTTGATGCAGGATTGCCACAATCCTTCATTTTTTTTTTTTTTATAGAGGCATGTTTTATTTATTTTTGTTTTTGTTCGTTTGTTTGTTTTTTGTTTATACATGCACTGGGTACAGTCAGAAGTGCGGGAGGGTGAGAGAATTCACCAGAGCCAGAGCAGGGAGCAGAGCAGGCAGAAGGAACGAAGTACACTGCTGAGGGGAGCAGCGGGCGGCAGGAGAGGTCTGCTCGCCATGTGGGACCCTCCTCCGGTGGCCAGGAAGCAGCTGGGGATCGAACCGGCACCGCAGAGGCCGCGGGCAGCTTCGCAACCCAACGCTCAACCGCTGCGCCACCGGGGAGGCCCCTTCATTTTTTTTTTTAATGGCAGTATCTGCAGTGTGTTGTAAGCAAGGTAAAATAAGGTATGCTTGTGAGTGAGGAAAGGGATCAATTCTTGTGTATGGTAAGGGGCAGTATATCTCTGATTAATATGAAAACTTTTTTTTTATTGCCTTTAAGTTAGGTACTGGCATGATCAAATTTCTGCTTAAGTGGTTCTGTCAGCGCTGTGGGTGTTGAAATAAAGGAAGGGAGAATTGGGCAAGGATGCTGATTAGAAAGAATTCTTGCATCAACTTGTGAAAAAGCAGAAGTGTCAGTGTATCACACTATTTTCATAGTAGAACATAAAGTACTTGGTAGATAATTGAGTTTTGTCTTGAGCTGTTATTTTTTTTGATTAATATTATAATTTTATTCACATAAGCTTTACACTGTGTAGATCCTTAGGGAAGCTGACGTTTCATATTGGTTAATCTGTTATTAGTAAATTGTTAGCATAAGCAATTATACTAATGAAATTAATTTTTCTGCTTCAATTAAGGTAAATTTGTCCTTTCTTCATTCTTTCTCTTAGTTGGAAGATGCTGGTTCAAGTAGTTTAGATAATCTACTAAGTAGATACATCTCAGGCAGTCACCTACCCCCACAGCCTACAAGCACCATGAATCCCTCCCCAGGACCCTCCGCCCTCTCTCCAGGATCATCAGGTAAAGCTAACCAAGGTACAGTAAGCCCCGCCTATTAAAGTTGGTAGCTTCTTAGAAACCACAACTCTAAGTAAAATAATGGATAGGAAACCTTTAATGTTGTTTCATTCATAGTTGGCTGGGATTCTTTTTTTCTCATCAATGTTACAACAAAATGATGTTAAATGAAAATCTTACTCAAGGAAGGCCCTGCTGTATCACTTCACTTCTTTAATGCGTTAAGAAAAATTACCTCTTAATATGTATTGGTCATGATTCTCCACAAAGCACAGTCAGTAGAAGATAGGGTATGGGGGAGAGACTTTAACCCTTTTCACTCCGCTGTCCCCTCTCAGGGGACATCGGAATTCTAGCATATCACTTGGATGTCCCCTCTCAGGGGACATGGCAATTTATTAGTGATTACGGGGAATTGAGTTATTTCAACGCAACTTTTTGAGACATGCATGTTTCCCTGAAGTTTTATCTTGAAATGGCACAAGAAATTAAATCAAAGTATCGTAAAATTACTAAGATGAAACAAGAAATGTCAGCGGGTTTTGTGTCGGACGAGAACGTGGGATGCGTGCTCACGACGGTCCGAGCACTTCGCGACGCCACTTGAAAAGAGCGATAAGGGGAGTTTGTAGAAGAAAGGTCGGTTTTCGAACATAGTGCGCCCTGTATAGTGAGATACATAATTACAAATAAACAGGTCTACATCTGGAGGAAAAGATTTTCAAAGCTGAGCTCATTTTGGTTTGAAGCTTCGAGCAGCGCACATAGATCTAACGAGAAAATCAGAAAAGTGATTCTTTTCTTAGTGAATAAATTGTTTGGTGAAAGCTATTTTGGTAAATATCATCTTGTCAGTTAGTAATAACAATTAGAAATTTTCAACCCATGCATTTATTCATATTTTTTATTAGAACAATGGCAAAGCGTCCAACCACGAATGAGTCTCATGACACAAGTAGTAGTGAAGATGAGCTCCAGATAGACCTCTATACAGACATGTCAAACATGCACTAATCAGCCTGCAATGCATATTGGGGAGTGTTACAAAACTTATCATACTGTACAAAATTATAATCAATAAAATATTGGGTTTTTTTGCAAATATACATTCCTCAATGTCACCCAATTCATATAAGTCCAATATCATTATAATACGTTACTTGATTCCAAAATTATACTAAATAATACGAGGGTCTGTAAATGCACGTTTCTGCCGCAGAGTAGCGTCGAGTACCTGGTAGCCAATGTCCAGAATGGTTCGGAGTGCAAAGGGTTAAGAAAGTGGCTCATGTGATTAGTAGGAAGGGCAAGTCTGAAATCTGCATGACAGGCTGGAGACCCAGGGAAGAGTTGACCTTCGTCTTGAGTCTGAAGGCAAAATTCTGTTTTCCTCTTAGACCTCAGTTTTCTCTTTTGGCCTTTTACTCACTGAGACTGCCCACATCGGGGTTAATTTGCTTTTCTCAAAATTTAGTGATTGACAAGTTAAGCACATCTAAGAAATGCCTTCCCAGCAGTGTCTTGGCTGGGTTTTGTTTGGCCAAACAATTGGATACCATGTTCTAGCCAAATCAGCACTTAAATTGACCATCATAGTAACAACTCAGTTTTTTCCTCATTACTTTAATGATTTTCTTCAATTACTGCTGGTAGTTTTTATCTAGTTGAAGTAATAATACATATCTGTAGTATAAATTGTAGAGTTCTAATATATTCCTTCCCAACTCCCTAGCTGTGTATTCACATTCTTTGATGGATTTGTAGATGCAGCTACCTCCCACATGTTATTTTTCATTATGCAGATTGGTCAGTTGAAGAGCTTTTTGGGTTCAACTTTTTTTTTTTTTTTTTTAAATTATTGGCATTTGGCCATATCTTTTTTGGGGGGAGGAGAGGATACTGGCCACCGACTCTGTCGTCAGGAGTCTAGCGGGGAGGTCCTCACTCTGCCTTTCCTGGTTGTCTGACCATGTCCACGCCATTTCCCCTCCCTGAACAGTCGTTGATAACTTTTTCAAAAAATCATCAGACTTTGTTGTTTGAAAATTTTTCCCCTTTTCCTGACCACCATCTCTTTTGTCCTTTTGTCCCTTTGTCTCCCTTCTTCCTCTTGGCCTCAGAGTACTCAGTGTTTATTGATATCCATTAGTTTTTGAAAGTGTTTTATGTTACTGAATTGCCTGCTTTTTCAATGTCCAGTATTTGTTTTTATTTTTCTGATTTACTTTGCTGTACCTAATTCTTTCAAATTCCTTCCATTTTGTCGAAAATGGCTACATGTCATTCTTGTGTGGCCATGTCATACTCCCTGGTGTGTATATATCATACATAGTATATGTGTATACACGATGTGTAAAAGAATGAAAAATTAAAAAAGGAAAGGCAAGTGACTTTTCACCTTGGAATTTTAAAAAAGAAACTTAAATTTACTGTGACCTATTAAAATGTGGCCAATCAAGTCCATGAGCTTAGATCTTCCAAAATCCCAGTTGTTTTGTTGACCATTTAATAATTAATAAGTCAATTTCAGACAGATGGATAGTGCAGGAGTTATCATATATATTTTTCTGAAGTAAGTTGTTATTTCTTATTGAAACTTCTTTCTCATTTCTAGAATAAGGGCAGTTCAAATTTAAATGCAGGTTTTGCATATGATGCCTCATTAATACATTTTTTTATCATTTAGTTTTTGAGGCTTAGTGTATTTACTCCAGGACTACTAAAAAAAGACAGAATAATTAAGGGAATCTAAGTTGGATATTTACCCTGGGTGACTTGGGGTGGGTTGCAAGTAGCTTTCTTTTAATCTGGGTAGTTTCCACTGACTGCGTAGAGTCCCTCTGAAGAGGATGCTGTGCGGCGTGTGGGTGCAGCTGCGAAGACGTGGCTGATGTCTGCTCTCCCTCACCTCAGGCCAGGCCCGACTCCAGCAGCTGCTGAATTGTTAGAGCTTAGGAATTTTGTAACTCGTAGGGAGACTGTGACTGTTAGTATCTGGTTTGATACTCACTCTGTTGAATCATTTTTCAGGTTTATCTAATTCTCACACACCTGTGAGACCTCCTAGTACCTCTAGTACTGGCAGTCGAGGCAGGTGAGTATTAAATAATTTAAATAAGCTATTTTAGTTGTTAAGAAAAATTTCGAACATCTCTTTTTTAAAGTAGAATATTACAATGAACTCTTCCATGTGTTAACACCCAGCTTCAACAGTTATCAGTTTAAAGGTCAGTCTTGTTTTTTCTGTGCTCTAGTACTGGCAGTTGTGTTTAAATGAATAAAATCTTTGTTGTTGTGAAAAAATTCAAATACATATTTTAAAAAGTAGAATATTACACTGAACTCTCCAGTATACTTTTGATTCTTCTATATTCCCTTCCATCTATTCTCTCCTGGTCTGCACTATTCTGAAACAAATCTGACATTGTTGCACTTGTGACTATTTCAGTATATGTCACTTACATATATTTAAAGAAAATTTTAAAAAGTTTTTTAAAGATTTATTTATTTATGCATACAAGAACTGGGGTACAGGCCAGAGGTGCGGGGGTTGAGAGGACTCACCAGAGACAGAGTGGGGAACAGAACAGGCAGATCAACTGAAACACTGCTGAGGGGAGCAGCCGGTGAGACAGGAGAGGTCTGCTGAGCCATGTGGGTAGCTCCCTGGCCAGGGATCGAACTTGCGCTGCAGTGGCTGCGGCATGTTCCATGGGTTGCATCTTAACCCCTTGTGCCACCAGGGAGGCCCAGAAAATTTAAAATTTATAGCTTCAGAACCTGGAAAAAAAAAAAAAACCAACAACTGATTCTTTCATCTCAGTAGAAATAACAGTTAATGTTTAGATTTCTCAGTTTTTGTGTTAGATACAGATAAACTCTGTTCTCATCACCACCAGCATATAGGTTGAGGTCAGAATCTATTTATTTGTTGAGAAATACATTTTTGTGTGGAGTTTCCCCCATTTCTCCTATCTTGTCATTTAAATACATTGCCTATAAGTATTTAGATGAAGAGGTTTGATCAGATTTAAATTTGATTTGGGGAGGGGTGGTATAATACACTTCATCAGTGATGCTGTATCCTTCACCAGAGCACAAAACTGGTTATTTTTCATTGTTTGTGCTAGCGACCATTAACAATTACTGCTTAGCTGTGTATATATTTTACTGGTATTTAGAGATGATATTTTAATTATTACATCATTTCTCTCTATGTAGCCTGTTTTCATAACAGTGAGTTGATTCCCAGCACTATAAAACTGTGACCAAGGAGTTTTTTAATTATTATTACCTTTGTGCATTCATATACTTCAATATTTTATATATTCTAATGCATTAGAGATGTTATTTTTATGGATGCCTAAATTGTTCTGTCTTAGATTTATCAGAGCTTTTTCCAATTGGCTTGATCTTATTGCTAATACCCAGTTATCTTTAAAAACTTCCTTATTTCTTACTATGAAAATATATTTCCTGCCTTGGGCCTGGAATCAGCCATTTCGCTAAAAATTTCGATCGTGTTAGTAGGGAAATGGTGCTTGGGAATAATTTTATGGGCACTAGGGGCACTCAATGCTACTGAGTTGTCCATTGTTTCTTACTTCTTTTTGGTAGACAGTGCTAAGAAATAGTGAATGAGGGAGGCTTGAGAAAGAGCATGGTAAGTTAAAATACAGTAAATGTTGACCAGTTTGTACATTCTGAAAACTGGTTCTGCTAAATACTTACTTGGCTTTTTATTTATTCAGTTTCTTGCCACTAGTTTTGGGCACTAGCTGGAATCTGTTAGCCATTTATCTGTCTTTTTAACCTGTCATTGCATTGATTCAGATATGGGCCTTCTGGGCTATTGACTGTTCATTGTCCACTTCTCAGTCCTCACCCTCTTGGAGGAGACATCCTGAACCGATACTGTTGATGTTGTGTACTAAAGATTGGGGGTAGGGAGAATCTGTTTTATATAGATAATCACTGATATTCTGTACCACTAGTCTGGGAAAATTATACTTTCTAGTCTTCTAAATGACTTAGTGTAAATACCTCAGGCCATGAAATATGCTTTTAGGGGCTTCTGGAAGTTTGATCTGTATTTTTAAAGCTTATTTCATATACCATGCTCTTTTATGTCATTAAGAGGCTTCTTCTATGAAGTTCGTCAATTGCCTGTTATTTTCAGTTTAATGAGCATTACTTTTTATGTAATTGTTTTTATGTACATCATGCAATCAAACATGTGGCCTTTATTTGTTCTTTTTCTTACCAGCTGTGGATCGTCAGGCCGAACCGCCGAGAAGACAAGTCTTAGTTTTAAGTCTGATCAAGTGAAGGTCAAACAAGAACCTGGCACTGAAGATGAAATATGTAGCTTTTCAGGAGCTGTGAAACAAGAAAAGACAGAGGATGGCAGGAGGAGTGCCTGCATGGTAAGCGCCACCTGGGTCTCACAGTGATTTAACACGGTCACTTCACTGACTCCTCTGTTTCTCAGCGTATTAGATACGTCTGAGTGTAATAGTGTCACTATTAAACTCAATTTAATAGTGATTCTGCATAATTTATTTTTGGAATATTTATACCTGTTAATGAAAATTACCTGTTTTTCATTTAACTTTTTCATCTCAGATGAAACTAATCAGAAGAGACTTAACTTAAAATTATATTTCTGTTATTAATCATCTCAGTAGTCACATTGAGCCTCAGGCCACAAAATACCCTTGGCTATTTTCCTGGACCTGTGAGCTCAGAATTACGAGTGCTGACATAAATGAAGTTCAGTGATCAAAGAGCTTTGTGTTAGGAAGATTGCCTTTGACTAATGAATTATTAACCGTATTAGAGTTCCTTGGATTGAACATTTCACAAAATTTATAAGATAGAATAAAAGTATTCTTATTTTGTTTAGGAATTTTGATCTTGGGTTGTTGTTTTTTTTTTTTTCTTTTTTTTTTTTCCCCTTCTTCTTCCCCCCCTGCCCAGTCTTTATGTCTCATTTTCTACATAGTTGGCAAACAAAAATTTCACCTCAAAGTATTATTAGTATATTCAACATGGTACATGTAGATTCAGAGAGCAATAGAAGATTAATTAATCTTGGGTCTGAAACAGTTGTACCTCTTCTAGAGCCTGGTTTAGAAAATATTCTCCAAAAGCTTGGGTACAAAAAGATTTATATTGTCATAATCTTTCTACATTAGAAGAATGATATGGGCAGTAGGATATTTCAGAATGCATCTCAGAAACTGTGCAGCATTTTCTTGTATGAAGAATAACTTTTTATAGGAAAAGTCTAACCTGTGCTCATTTCCTGATCAGAGTACTTAATAGTTTAATTGGTCTCCTTATTATCTGAGTGAACCAATGTAAGACACTATCCCCCTAAAATCATAAGTTAACATGCTTAATAATTTTGGAGAATTCTTTTTAATACTTTGTCACTGTTGGGATTTCCAAACAATTTGAAGTTATGTCAGTATTTGTATACATATTGACATAACTTAAATATATATGTCCACATGTGTGCATGCTCTGCTTACAGTTAGGTTTAAATGATCTTCAAAAATGTGTCCTTTATTTTAGTTGAGCAGCCCTGAGAGTAGTTTGACACCACCTCTCTCAACCAACCTACATCTAGAAAGCGAGTTGGATGCATTGGCAAGCCTGGAAAATCATGTGAAAAGTGAACCTACAGAAATGAGTGAAAGCTGCAAACAGTCAGGACTCAACAACCTTGTTAATGGAAAGTCCCCAATTCGAAGCCTCATGCACAGGTCACCGAGGATTGGAGGAGATGGCAGCAGCAAAGATGATGACCCAAATGAAGATTGGTGTGCTGTTTGCCAAAATGGAGGGGATCTCCTATGCTGTGAAAAATGTCCAAAGGTCTTTCATCTAACCTGTCATGTTCCAACACTTCTTAGCTTTCCAAGGTATCAGTGAAGTAATGAAAATTTTTTGTTCATTTTTATATGATAAAAAGTAACATTCAGGACAGGTGGCCTTCTTAATAAATGCATAGTTACTAAAAACTGGGGCCTATTATTCCTTTGGTATTACCATTTAGAGAAGTTAACTGATGAATGATAAAAATGTTTGAGAACTAAATAGTGCTTTAATAACCAAAAATTTATTTCCTGGCCTTCGGTTTATATTTAATGTAAGCAAATAAGGTAACTCTGAATTATGAAGAGTTGAGGGGACTGGAATTTTGAAGAAAGTTGATTTCCTCTTGAAGATGCCATCAGTCTTTTTTTTTTTTTTTTGGTGGGACCCTCGCCAGCGGCCGGGGAACAAACTGGTGCTGCAGAGGCTGAGGGCAGACTCTCAGCCCATTGCTCAACCACTGCGCCACCAGGGGAGGCCTTGTTACCATCAATCTTAATATAGTCAATAATAAGCATTTTATTTATAGAAGTATTAAGTTTGAGGCAACTCACTAGATCTTACCCAAAACTTAATTTTCTTATGTTTGGAAGCTCTCAGAAGTCATGTAAAAAAACATGTTTTGTTAAAAATGCCTTCAAGTAACTGAATTTTGTGGGGGAATGAAATTTTTTTAGGAATGACTTCTCTTGGCACTAAAATAATTGATAGTGCCTGCCTGAAGCATTGTGTACAGGTTTTTCAGATTTTCTGTCATTTAGTTGGAATATTTTCAGTGGTTAACTTGGGAAGAGACAGTTATTGTGTTCCTTATTTACACAGAAAGAACTGGGTAAATTTAAAGTTTGGGGGGAAATATAAACATTATCTTCAGACTATATTTGACCAAATGGCAACTAAATATGGTTTCAAGATTAAAACATTTACTGCTGGGTACCCAAGGCAAGCTGCTGATACCAGGTGTATTATAGTACAACAGATGTGGAGGGCTGGTTACAAACCTATATAGTCTGATCATAATTCTGTGGTGAACTAAATTAACTTGGGCAATTCACTGATTTTCAGGGATTAGTAACTGTGTCTACAAGTAGTAGAGTGTGGATTAGGATAGCTTCTTTTCCCCCTTCATTTAACATATTATGTTTAACCTTATTTCTGACTGATTTCAGAGACCGTGAAATAGTAGTCATGCTTTCTTTCTTTTAACCTCCTCTCATTCAACCCCAACTCCTAGTTTCTTACTAAGTGAAAGTAGTCCATTGTCCCTTAGGAAAACCATTCAAAATTGAATGGTAAAAATATTCAAAATTCCTGTCAGATTCCCCAGAAGACATTATTTTAGCTAAATACTACCTATTTTGAAAAAGTTTATCTTTTATATTAGAAAAGAGATGGATTTATGTAAGTAGTTCCAGAAGTCTTTTCTGAAGAATTATAGTTGTTGCCTACATCTTAGGAAGAGATGTATAGTCATTTGCCAGTGATATGATAAGGGTTTTCCTTCCTACCTTTCTTTTTCTCTTTTGGAAAAGTTTTGGCATTTGGGCCCTGAAATATTAAAGATTTCCCTTTTTTTTTCCCCCTTTGGGTAGTAACATCTTGCTGAAACATTTATGCTTTGGGAGGAATTAAAAATTGACAGAGATTTGGGCCTGCCTGTTGGCTCAGGGTTTCAAGTGTCACCACTATCAAGCTACTGCCAGCCACTGTGGCTGGAATAGTGTGGGGAATTTTTATCATACAATCCACTTTATGAGATTTGATGAGAATATAACCTCCCGTTCCTAAAAAAAACTGAAAAGAAAACAAACTAGGAGTCTTAACTCTAGGTAACTAGTGCCTCTGGATTGAGTTTCGTGTGAGCTACCTGTTTTCTTCTTTAGTGGGGACTGGATATGCACATTTTGCAGAGATATTGGGAAACCAGAAGTTGAATATGATTGTGATAATTTGCAACATAGTAAGAAGGGGAAAACTGCACAGGGGTTAAGCCCCGTGGACCAAAGGGTAAGTGTCAAATAAGTTCCTTCATTATTATGGAATCTATTTGCCATTGGGGAGGGAGGAGGTTGTAATTTACACGTAACCCGATACATTTTCATTTTTTAATGTCACCAATTGATGGTCTGTTGATGTGTTCTGAAATCTGTCTCTAGTCCTCAGCTCCAAACTCTTAATTCCCACTTCCTCATACTTAACATGTTGCAACTAAAATTTTGATTTCTAATTCAACAAGTAAGCAAATTACATAAGAAGCTAGACTCCTCCCCCCAAATTTCCCTTTATTAAATGGTACTACCATTCATCTGTTTTTCAGGCCAGAAACCTAATAGAAATGAAAGAATCAGGAATGACTAATGCCGTTTTCTTTTCCCACCATTAACCTTATAATAAAGCCATCATAGTTTTTCATCTGCACTGTTAGAATAATCTCTTCATTGGACATCCTGATTCTACTTTTTAACCTCACTATTTTTCTGTCCTTATACATGATCTTAAAAATGTGGACAAGCCTACCTCTTCCTTGCTTAAAATCCTGATTGCTTCCCAGTCTATTAAAAGTAAAATTCAGAAATCATCTCATGTCACTTAGATTCCTGCTGATGTGGCCTATAGTCTGATCTCCAGAGACATCATAATTTTCACATAGTTCTGTGGTCATTAAAGTTATGCTTGACTCTAATCTGATTTATATACTTGCAAAATCCCTCCTCCACTATCTTTGAAGAGAAGGTATGTGTTGAAAGTGTACAAACTTCTGTTAAAAGAAGTTAAAGCAAATAAAAAGATATAAATGTAAAATGCATTTCGATTGACTTCTGAAAGTTCTAGAAGTAAATTGAGAAGACAGTTTTAATTTTGAACTTGAGTGGAATAATACAACATGTCCTTCCTGCCTCAGGAAATTAGAATGACTAGCAACCGTGTTAGTTTATAGATTACCAGGTAGTCAATAAATTTTTGCACAAAATGACTGTGTTGCTTTTATGACTCGTTTTCATTTGTATAAATAGTTAATAGATAAATTGTCTTAGTTTCCAGGTAAAAACAAAAGGTTGCTATCTTTAATAAGTTAGATGAGAAGATCATCTCAAAACTAAATGGAAATATTCTTTTAGTATATATATTTAGTTGGATAGTTCGTAAGTCGTATGCTTATTTTCATTTCATTGTAATTGTATTGATGAAAGTTCTCATTCTCAAGAGTATTTTATTGGGCAAAGAAAAATAACATTTTATGGGTTTTCCTTTCTTTCTGGGGGCCAGAAATGTGAACGTCTTCTGCTTTACCTCTATTGCCATGAATTAAGTATTGAATTCCAGGAGCCAGTCCCTGCATCGGTGAGTTGTCTACCTTGGTTACATCTCTGATGAAGAAATTTAGTACAGTACTTAAAGAGCCTGTGCTCTGACCTCTGATGGCTTTTTAAACCTCCAGCTTCTTTAATAATCTCCTCAGACTCTCCAAGGCGCAAGTTTTCTAATACTATCCCTTACTTCATTAGGTTATTTCAAGGATCGTATGTAGTAATCTGCGTAAATGTTTTAGTTTCCTGTTTGAGAGCATCATAAATACTTCTAATCAGCAATTTTACTAAGATTAAATGAATATGTAACCCACTTGCTTAAGTTGCTTTTTGTTTTTAAAGATTTTGTTGTGTGAATGTGTGATAAAAATTTAATTTCCGTGTTCTCTTTTAAGATAGACATAAGAGAAAACAGGTGCATTAGTAAAATTCTTGAATTAAGAGTCAAAAAAAGCTTCTGCTTTGGGAAATTATAGAATATTCTGTCTCTGTTGTTAAAACAATATGGTGGGAGTATTAGACTAAATTATTTCTAAGATTCCAGTTCTGTTATTCTAGACTCTGTATCTATAGAGGCAAAAGTAATCTCTGCTTACGTGTTAATTTGAATAAAAGTATAAATTTGAATCTTTCAAAGTCCACTTTTATGAACAGTCAAGATTAAGAAATTTGGGGGAAGTTTTGCAAGTAAATACTCTTTGCTTATCTTAAAGGAGCCTTATAAGAAAAAAAGACTAAAGTTCCATAGTAAAAGGAATACTAGTGATGTTTAATGCTACACACCTTTTATTTGCTTGCTTTATTTACCAGATATTGAATTGAGATATTTAATGCCAGTCCTGTTAGAGAATATTAAATAGTCGACTTATTTACAAGATAGACTGAGAGATGAATTTTAAAGCACAGAAGGTGTAGACATAAGGAAGACGTTTGGTACAAATAGTAATCATTGAATATAAGAAAGTGTCTCATTTTCAGGTTTAGGAATTTTATGGTAGAAATTTACTTTCAAATATTTTCTTTTCATGATCTATTTGAATAACTTGCATGTTCAATTATTTTCCAAATACAAATTTGGAAAGATTTTTGGCCACAAATGGGGAGAACTCCTCAGAAGGATCACTAAATGGTTAATAAGTTTTTTGTTACTAAAATCTTTCTGTTATGACCAGAGTTCTTTGTGATGTGAAGTTACATCTTCTAAAAAGATAATATATTCTAATAAAAGCAATACATTTTATAATCAGTTTTTTTCCTTTTGCTAAAAAAAAAAAAAAACCTTAACGAGTCATAAAATTCTAAGACAGATCTGTCATTAACACTAGTACTTGGCTACCCTTATTCCCTTGTTAATTACTTTCTTTACAAATCTATTAAAGATAGAACTTTGAGACTTTCACTAAGTGTGAAGATTACCATATACTCTTAATACGATTTTATTTTTGTGACATGGTTGGCGGAAAAGATTAAAAGTACATTCATTGTACCCAAAACTTGGAAGTAGCTGGTTAAAATTATCAACATACTTTTTTTCCTCAAAATTAATAATGCTTTTTATGTATCTTCAGATTAAACAGTTTGACATTTTTGGAGAATCCTTATTTATCCTTATCTATTTGTTTTTTTAGATACCAAACTACTATAAAATTATAAAGAAACCAATGGATTTATCCACAGTGAAAAAGAAGCTTCAGAAAAAACATTCCCAACACTACCAAATTCCAGATGACTTTGTGGCTGATGTCCGTTTGATCTTCAAGAACTGTGAAAGGTTTAATGAAGTATGTTAGCTTCCAAACTATAGAGTTTTGTGAATTTTTGTTCATTTTGCTGTTTTTGTTTTTGCTGTCTAGAGATTTTTCTAATTTGGTTTAAATGTTTTTTTCTGCTTTAGTTCTATCCAAGTAAAATTTGATTGCATCTACAGCTCCATAGAAGTTTTACTGCATAATTTGAAATGTATGCTTAAATAAAAGTTAAGGATATTCAGTATCCCTTTCTGAATATGTTGAGTTTTAGATAAGCATAGAAAGTAATTAAATATATTTTGTGGATAATGATCATAAATAGCTTACATTTTGGTACAGTGAGGAAAGATCTTGGTACCAGTGTCCTTTGGTTTTGTTATTGACCATATAATTGGAGAACCATTAAGTTCATAGACTAATCTCTGGAGGCTCATCCTGAATAGTCACGTAATGCTGAATTTTCTGATCTTGGCAATATAGCTTTCATTAACTTGGGCTGTGTGTGGTGTTTTTTTGTTTTTTTGTTTTGGAGGCTAAGGATGAGCTGTCCCCTTGAGAAGAAATGTATGATATTTATCTTCCTCAAGGAATTTATTCTTATCATCTTTGGGGAAAGTCAAGTATCGTATTGTTAAGGGAAATTTTGATTTTTATAGAAGAAAATGGAAGTGGAAGAGAATCCATAAAATCTTTAAAAAGATCAAAACTAAAATTTCTATTGCTTATGAAATGTGGGTGCCATCTGGCTATTACTAAAACAGAGAGCATTGAATCATTTAAAATGTAGTTATATTTGCCTCTATAAGCATCTAGGTGACTTCTGTGTATATAAAAAATTTTCTGATAAGATGCAAAGTTTAGATACCTTTATATTACTATGTCATAGAGAATATATTAAAAGCTCACTCACTTGAAGTTACTTTAATACATTTCCAAGGTTTTTGTCTTAATTTTTAATCCAATTAGATGAGCTTTCGTGAACTTTAGCCAATGTTTGCCAGAAAGAAGATCCATTTTATCTGGTTTATTGATAGCTAAGTAATTATGATTAATAAATTGCCATAAAATAGAATTCTAATTAAGTTGTTGTTGAAAGCTTGGCCTTTTTAAAAAGCAACGTTCCTTACATTAAGTGCATATATTCAGAGCAAGTCCTATTCAGAGTAACTTCACTAATTCAGAATTTGAGGCAATGTAGAGCTTTGTAAAGAAAGTGGTTCCGTGTTCTATAGAGTTGTATGTAGCACTTTATCTGGTCATAGCAGTTTGTTTCCCCTAGTGTGGCTGACTATGCGTCGCCAATCCTGTGCAGTCTCATAACTTTAGAAAGGATTATAATTTCCCTTTTTTTTTGACTCTGGTATCCTTTTTAGATGATGAAAGTTGTTCAAGTTTATGCAGAAACACAAGAGATTAATTTGAAGGTAAGCTTTTCAGACCATGCAAACTTGATGAAGGAATATGCATTACCAATCGGTGAATATTCCTATCTTTTGCTTGCAGGCTGATTCAGAAGTAGCTCAGGCAGGGAAAGCAGTTGCATTGTACTTTGAAGATAAACTCACAGAGATCTACTCAGACAGGACCTTCGCACCTTTGCCAGAATTTGAGCAGGAAGAGGATGATGGTGAGGTAACTGAGGACTCTGATGAAGACTTTATACAACCCCGCAGGAAACGCCTAAAGTCAGATGAGAGACCAGTACATATAAAGTAAAATGACATGAACTTAAACCAATTGTTAAAAAAAAAAAAAAAAGAAATAAAAGAAAACTTTTATTTAAGTGTTGCTGGTATCTCCTGCCTACAGTGGGCACCTCCTCAAAAAAGCTGATAGCTTCTACACAGTATTAGATTGAATAATGGACAGAAAACGCCATTCTTGTCAAGAAAAGGGGAGAGAACTCTATTCACAACTTTAAAAGTAAAAACACATGATTCGAAGATTTTTGTTCCTAACGAAGGTGGTTCTTACTGTTAGAATGGGCAGATGTTGATCATGTTAGTGCAGGATGCTGGTTGTACAAGTAAATAACTTGAGTGTCACATCACTTGACATGACTTGTCTTTTTGGACTAGAGGGCATAGTTATTAAAATGTTTTTGGCTCCCCCTCCACACTCACATTGGCATGTTTTCTAGTTAAAATCAAAGTTACTCAGATTCCACTTGGATGTCGATGTAGATGTACATTGACTCCTGGATTATATATATATATTTTTTTTTTCGTTTTGATGCTGTTGGGCCTTAGTTTATATTGATTTAAACAACTCAACAGTTTTGTTTTCTGTTCATGTTTAGAGTCTAGGAAACATGACCATTGATCATCATATAATCAACTTTAATGGTCTGCTGAAATAAATAAGGTAACTTTTCTGAGCAGATCATATAGTTTGAGTAGTCATTTCCAGAAAAAGAAATCCACAGAATTGCACTTCCCAGTCCAATCATCTAATCATTCAGTTAGTTATTCCCATGAAAGTCAGAACACTTAACTTCAAAATTAATCTAGTTTTCTGTACTTCTAAATTTGAGAAGGTGATAACTGGCTCTTATCCAGTCTTCCTTTATATCAGTTTTCTGATAGACCACTATTGGCAAACAGTAATCTGTCAACTACCAAATGTGTAAAATTTTCTGTATTTCACTTTGTCTTATTTGTAAATAGTAAACTAAAACTTCTGGCAGATCAGCAACATTTGCTGAGCCTGTTTTTTAAGCTAATGTGTATTCTTACTAATGTTCCTATTAAGAATGGATTTGTAATATATGCTGTCTATTTCTAATGTTCACATTCATATTTTGAGGTTCTATCTTATTTTAATAGAGAACAGACTTCTCAAAATCTTCAGAAGCAGCTTATTATTAAAATATCAAAATATTGAAATAAACCCGGTGGGGTTAGATTACGCATCCGTCCACCAAGTGGGACATTTGCATGGACTGGGGGCTTCAAGGACGTAGGAGAGAGACCTATAAGTAAATCCTGAAAATGAGCCAATCCCCACTTGAATGGTTACAGGAGTAAACCCACCTTTACTTCCCCAAATTCAGCACTTGAGGCAGATAAACCAGCTTGGCTCTGGTTCATTTTACTTCTCATTCGTGATGCTCAGATCCAAGACGTGTGTTCTAGACTGTGTACAGGCTTCTCTTTTGTTGGATTAAAAATTTTGTCCTACTTTTGTGTGGACACGTTAGAATGTAAAGTGACCAAAATAGAAGACTTGCCCTTAGGTATTTTTCAGACATCAGCAGATTTGTGGCAAATAATTTGCCTCTTAAAAAATTCAGTTTAAGTAATTCAGACAGTAGGCTCAAAAAATTATTTGACTTAATTGTCTAAGCTAAATATTTTAGTGCATATTGAATCAAATAAAATGGCTGTAAAAACCTATTATACAAATTCCTTTGGGTTTTTTCTTAAGGGGTGGGAGTAAACAAGAATATGATTCAGACCACCTGATAGTGTATTTAAACAGTATTGATTTTATTAATGCAGTTCACTGTTTCATTCTGTAACTTCCTTTGTCTTTTCAGTTTTGTTGCAAGTTAAACTTCAAAACATATACCAAACTATTTTATAAATTTATTCAACTTTAGAAGTCCCAACAAGAGTTCTCTATAGGAGGGAGAAACTTGTTCTAAAATGCTTTTATCTGTGTGCATTTCACTCTTCCCCAAAATTTATGATTTCAGTTAATCAGGAGACATACCTAAGGGCACATATTTGAAAAACATTGAATAGCAAGCAGTGAAACTTCATCTTGTCAAGCCATTGAGTTTTTATATTTTATACCCACTCTTCATATGAATCCTCTTCACAGTTCTTACATACTATGTCAGTTTCAGTTTCTACCAGTGTGGGAAGAAACAAAATTTTAAGTAAACACTCATTTCTCAATATTTGGGATCTTGAAAATACGTGTTTTCTTTAAAATATCTCCATGTCAGATGGATTTTTTGGTGTATAGGTACTTTTGTTGACTTTCTTTTAAGATTGGTTCTTAAAAGCTACTTCATTGTCAACGTTTAATAGTTTCCATTTCTGTTAAAAGATAATTCATACTGCTGAGAAATTACTGTTAAGTTTATAGCTACCGACAAACCACAGGTAAATGGATCCACTTTGGATTTCATTAAAGCTTTTTTTCTTGCACACTGATCACTGTGTTTTCTGAGCTGATTTTGTTCAGCACTGTCTAATATAACTGTCTCTATAAGTGTAAACTCTTAACTTGGTATTCCAGTATCTAAATGTTTTCCTGCTAATTTATGTTTTAAAAAGATGACCATTGAAATATCAGTTCCTAAAGGCAGTTTGTTGTGAGACCGCTCTTGTTCTTCGTTCACACGCAGTATTTTAGATTTGGAGATGTTAATGTTTCCGCGAAAGCTTGTAAAGTTTTGGCCACACTTCGCTTCTCATCTCCCATCCGAACACTAAGAACACAGTACTCCTCAGTCTGTTCCACTGGCCTTCTGCCCCACCCTCACCCCCACCCTGACCGTGGCGCAGCTGATCACTGAGTGAAAGGATTGCTTTGCGAGGTGAAGCATGTGACTGTTCTAAAGTACAGTTAGATTGTAGGTCGTGCTCTGTGAAACCGTTACCACAGAGAAATGATAAGGATAAGGTCCACTGTGGACATTATTCTTTTGGGAAACAAGATGTTACTCTCTGACATCCAGTTCTTAGATAAGGGGATTTTAAGTATATTTTGAAGTGCATTAATTCTCACTTTTTGTTTTAACAGGTTTGAGAATTTTAGTTAGTCCAAAAATAATCCTTTTAATAGCAGTTCCAGTTTTATAGTGCACCAATTACAGACTTTCAGTTACCTCAGCAGGTATCCTGCCATGTAATTATTAGGGATATGTGTTAATAAGCCTATAGATTTAGTCAGGTCTCTGACTGTGCCCTTGGAATGTGGCCTACCATAGGTTATTAAACATCCTTTTAGTATCCGATAGGGGCGCAGCTGCTGCGGCCCCTCCCGTGCTTTTACAGCCCTGACCCACTCACTGCACATGATGGATAAATAGCTGATTTTTGTTGTGGTCAGCACTGATTGTTTGCATTGGATCAGTGAGTAGTTACACAGATCTGCCCACCCCAACTACCTTAATTAAAACAATCGAATTCTTAATTCATGCCATGAATCCTTAATTCATAATATCTATACTACTAATCTGCTAAAGGTCACCCAAGGTTTTCAAGGTGTATCACAGTTGATCATATACTGCACCTGGATGTTTTCTTTCTTTTACAATCATACCCTCCTCGATAAAGCAATAACACTGCTTTAAGTCTGTTGCCTGACAGCATGTCATGATCCTCTCCTTGATGGTGATTTTATAGGAAAGTTTATATGCATATCACCCAGTCTATCTTTTAAAAATTAAGAAATTTAAATGTATGCTGGAGCTAATGACAATATATTGTGGCATTTTATTTTAAAAATTGGGGAAAGTTGCATATTTTTTTAAAAGTAGGTGTTTGAGTAAAAAAATTGAAGGTACTTTTTTAAGAAAAAAATTTATATGCCACAGTTTACATAGACATTTCAGATTTCAACATGTACTCTTGGATATAATGGTTTCTTTTACTTGATCAGAATGCATGTATAGCATTTCTTCCATCTTAGTTCCTTGTGTTTGCCTTTGTGGTCTTTTATATATTTTTTATCATAACTGAAAAATAAAATTAAAGATAAGTCAATTTGGATATATTTGTTGTAATCGACCTATCAAATGTACAAAATTAAGTTTAGCCCTTTTCTAGCAAGTGATCTTTAAAAAATGCTGTTCTTTTAAATTCACCAAATTTGTATGTGGGAAGACTCTGGAATGATTTTGTAAGTGCCACTGCAATATTCCCTTTCAAGTATGGCCTAAGTTTTCCATCTTAAGAACGAAATGCATGTCTGCTCCTGGTCTGAGAAATGTAGGCATTTACTATGTTTTAAATCACAGTGAAACATGTATATAAGCCTATGAAGAAAAGATTTGTGCAATCTGAAAGCCTGTTAATTTTCTATGTAGACGAACCTACATACAAAAGGGTTAAATTCACAGCCTTACTAGTTCCTTGCTTCCAGGTTTTAAACTGGTCTCCTCCCCTCATCATTATTATTATTACTACTACTATTATTTTTGCACATAGTTAACTACCCTTCAATATGATTCTTAAAAAAAAAAGTGCTGTTTCTGTGGTATTGTATTCTCTGAATAATCATATTTAATTTTTTAAAACAAGGTTGCAGTTTCTAGTTGTTCCGTTCCTGTGTTTTTTGCTGGTGTGTAATAAAAGCAAAATTTTCTTTTCATGGTTATTTAATACATTAGCTGCCTGTAAATATTTCTTGTTATAATGCTCTGGAATGTGTTGTAGAAGTTGTATTAGATTAGTTTAAAGCCTTGTTTGAAAGCCACATTGTTTCGGTTATTTCTATTAAATTAGTAAATTGAAAAATTTTCAAATGAATTTCTGCTTTTCTTCCTCTTTGAGTTCAAAATCATTTAAACTCATGTGAAAACATTCATGCTATGTTCCAGCACTGGAGGTACCCAGTGAACAAGACAACAGTCTCTACCCTTGCAGGCGTTTAGACGCGGTTAGAATGCTGAGTGCTGGGGTAGGGATTAACACAGAAGATGGTAGGAACACATGTTCAGGAAAGGCTCTAACCCCAAACTTCGTTGGTGGTGGAAGCATCTCTACTTCATTCAAGGTAGGGCAGCAGACCAGGCAAGGAGAGAGTGAAAAGGATAAAATATGCAGAAGCCTAAAAATGAAAGAGAACTGTTACGTATTCCAGGAACCCGGAAATTCAGTGCGTTTGGAATAGTGTGAATTGAAGACAAAGTACTAAGCTGGAAAACTGAGCACAGCATGCTTTTAGAGCAGAGTGTCTTAAAATTAATATTAGAATTTTCAGGGCTTACACTGAGGGCAAGAAGGAGCCCCTGGAAAATTTTAAGCACAATGGGCTGTGACTACGGTGAAATTAACATACTTGACTTTTTTGCAAGGTCATTTTAATGTGAAGAATGGGTAATGGAGATTGGAAATGGAGAGGAAGTGCTAGTCTGAGTAATCCAGGAGAATCTTAAACTAGCTTATCTGGCAGGGAGATAGAAAATAGTCACATGTTAGATTTAGAGAGTAAAAGAGACCAACAATTGTGGCTGTAGAGCTGATGAAGGCATATTTTATATGGCAGCTATTAAAACAATAGAGGGGGGGAAGGGAAAGATGTTAGTGGAGAGGGAGTGTCATATTGGCTGTATGTTGAGTTTAAGGTACCTGTGGAAAATTGAGGTGCAGTTTTCTCTGGTTCTAGTGCTTCATGAGAAATCTCTGGGCTGCAAATAGAACGTGTAAGATCCATCAAGAACCATGTCTGGGGCCTCCCTGGTGGCACAAGGGGTTAAGTCTCAGCACTATGAAGCTATCAGCAGCCTCTGTGGCATGAGTTCAATCCCTGCCCAGGGAGCTGACCCACATGGCTCAGCAGAGTTCTCTTGTCTCCCCAATGCGCCCATCAGTGTATTTCAGTAGATCTGCCTGTTCTGTTCCCCACTCTCTCAGGTGACTCCTCTCACCACCACACCCCCACACACCCCTCTGGCCTCACTCCAGCTCTTACATGCATAAAAAAAATAAGTCTTAAGGGGCCTCCCCTGGTGGTACAGGCGGTTGAGGGCAGCGCTGTGAAGCTGTCCACAGCCTCTGCAGTGCTGTTAGATCCCGGCAGGCCAGTGAGTGTCCCACATGGTGCGGCAGACCTCTTACTGTCGTGCCCACTGCTCCCCTCAGCAGTGTATTTCAGTCAGTCTGCCTGTTCTGTTCCCTGCTCTGTCTCTGGTGAATCCTCTCACCCTCCTGGGAATCTGGCTTGTATCCAGGTTCTTGTATAAATCTTTAAAAAAAATCTTACCAGTAATCAAACGGCTGCCAAAGTTGAATTACTAACTAGTATACTAGTTGGTAACCAAAGAATGGAATCATCTGCTGCTGCCTGAGAGACTTAACAGAATGTGAAGAGTCGAATACTTAGGATAGCATAGGAAACGCGATGTAGGGAAAAAGAGGCTTACACAAGACCGTGAACCGTGGGGGAAAGCTATATTGGAATACAGGAAAAAGAGAAGGTGTGAGGGGAAGGTGCTAAGTGTTAGAACAAGAGATGCAATAATGATAGTTACACTTTGTAAAATTACTGTAATCATATCCAATTCATGAAATTAATACAATCCTAACAAAATTTAAACATAGTTAACTTTTCAACATTTAGTTTCCTTTTTCATGTTTCTGTTCAGTTTTTCATATTTTACTTCCTTGCTTTGCATTTCCTCTTCCGCAATCACCGTGAAAAGGGACAGGTTAGAAATGTAATTTCTCTTACTGCTGAGAAGAAGCTTCAGTACATGACCCCACAGCTTTTGAATCTAGCCTCAACTCTACATCTCATTTAGCTTGTCCTTCACCGATTTTACCCTTACACTGTTAAACCCAACAACCCCCCATTTTAAACTTATTTTAAGGAATAACAAAGTCAAGAATGAAATCGGTAAGATTACAACATCTAATGCAAGGTGGTGTCGCAAGCTGTCCCTTTTCCTTCTACCTGCCTCAGGTGCTGGTAAATGTTTCGTTACTCTTTTATTTATTAATGTTACTTTTGGTGATCTGGGAGAGTAATACTTAGGGGCACCTGTTTCTGACAATTGGGCAAACTGCATGCCCTGAGGGGCCTTCCTAATGGTATAAAACACCTGAAATGCTAGATAAGCTTCATTTGAAAAAATAAAAACTGCAGCTTCTTTAAATGCATTGCTGAGCTCGCAAGAAATAAAGTGACCCCGAGCTTCAGCCAATCACCTGTGTTGCTTTTTTGCCAAAAAATGTTTGACCCTAATCTAGTCATGTGGAATAAGTAGAAGTGAAATGTAGGGCATGTGCTAAGACACACGGTATGAATTCTCAAAACAACTATTGTCTAAAACAGAAGCTGTTCTAGAGCAAAACAACATTCAATACCATGACCCTAGCTTCGATCCTGAATAAACCCAGCCGCTATACATTCTAGGAATGGCTCTGAATATTTGTGCAAGAAGTTGTGTGTGTACATTTGGAGATACTCTTCCAAACATGGGGCCTCAGAAGTATGACACTCAGTGGAAGGATGAATCAGAATCCCCTACCTCATGAGAGAATTTAAAGGATTCTCTTCTCAGAGGTCACTGGACAGCCGATAGTACCATCCGTACTACCTGTGTGGTCAGAAAAGGTAAGATTTTAAAGTGGTTTTGTTAGGGGGAAAAAAGGATGTCCCAAAGCAAATTCCATATAGGCTTTGTGGACTCCACCCCCACCCCAGGTCAAAGCCAAAGACACTGGGAACTCCACATCCCATCACCACCAAAGGGAAGGTGGCTGGGACCTGGTGGTGATGGGATTTGGAGTTCCTAGTGTCTTTGGCTTTGACCTGGGGTGGGGGTGGAGTCCACAAAGCCTATATGGAATTTGCTTTGGGACATCCTTTTTTCCCCCTAACAATTTCAGGTTAGAAGTGATTCTAGGCTTGTTATATTAACATGTTAAAACTCTCAAAGCATTTTAAAACCAAACTCAGATTTTCAGTGGTAGTGTTCCAGGAATCTTAACTCAAAGCCACAAAATAAGACACAATTCATTTAAAAATCAGAAACAGCAGGGTCTTGTCTGTAATGACTCCAGATATTGGAATTACTGGATGAGCATCTTCAAAGACTAAAAACAGACATTGTAACATCAATCGGGTGTTGTGATACTGTTACTGGCTCTTTTAAAGTGACATATGCAAAAAATGATGTGTCCTTCAATATTTGATGGCTTAGATTCAATGAAATACATCGTGTGTGAGGATAGAAGATTAAAAAATTAAGGAACAAAAGACTTAAGAATGACAGGTGATGAAAGTATAGAAAAATGATCAGGCAGGTTTGAAAACAGTAAAACATCTATACATAAACAATCGGAAGACTCAGATGAAAGTGCACAGTATACAGAAATTCTGGCAGTGCATGAAGAGGAAGTCACAGGACCCTGAACACAGGCAGAGGAGGTCATGGGTAGTACCAACAAGTGATGATAGACAGTTAAGGATGAGATTTTTAAGTCTAGGACCTGCAAAACTGGAGTGACAGCCTTATAAAGCAAGTCACCAAAACATTAAACTGGGAACTTACGGCAACTTCCTCAACCTGATTAAAGGCATCTATGAAAAACCCACAGCTGCTATAATGGTGGGAGTCTGAAGGCTTTATCGTAACCATTTGGAAAAAAGCAAGATCACCTGCTCTTCTATTGCAGTGTGCTGGAGGGTCCAGCAAGGAAAAGAAAGAAAAGGCATTCAAATTGGAAAGGAAGAAGTAAAGGTAGTCACATGACATAACTCTTGTAGAAAATCCCTAGGAATTCACTAAACATCTATTTAGACTAATAATCATGTTTCGCAAGTTTGCAGGATAGAAAATAATAAAAACTCCATTGCATTTCTATACACTTGGAATAAACAATCTGAAATGAAATGAAGAACAATTCCATTTACAATAGCATCACAGAGAATAACAATTAGGAATTCAATTTAATGAAATAAGTGCAAGACATACTAATGATGCATTTGTGTGGTTTTTTCTTTATGTTTTATTTTACAATTAAGTTAAAATGAATTTTAAAAACATGGACAACTTTATACTAATAAATTAGAAAAAGTTGATGAAAACACACTCCTAGAAAAAAAAGTGCTACAAATTCTAACAGCTTTTTTTTTTTTTTAAAGATTTATTTATTTATTTATACAAGCACTGGGTACAGTCAGAAGCGCCGGAGGGTGAGAGAATTCACCAGAGCCAGAGTGGGGAACAGAACAGGCAGACTGACGAAGTGCACTGCTGAGGGGAGCAGTGGGCATGGCAGGAGAGGCCTGCGCACCACGTGGGACCCTCCTCCGGTGGCCGGGGAGCAGCCGGGGATCGAACCGGCGCTGCAGAGCTGCGGGCAGCTTCGCAACCCAGTGCTCAACCGCTGCGCCACCGGGGAGGCCCAAATTCTTACAGCTTTTAAAGAAACTGGATTTACAATTAAAAATCTTTCATTAAAGGGAAATTTCAAGGACAAATAAGTTTATAAAGATGATAAACTTATTCTTCTAATCATGAGAAATACTGCCGATTTTATCCAAATTTTTTCCAAAGAATAGTAAAAGAGCAATTCTTTGGGTCTTTGGTCACCAACTCATTTTCTTTTTTTTTTTTTTTAAAGATTTACTTATTTATGCATGCAAGAACTGGGGTACAGGCCAGCAATGTGGGGGGGGGGGAGTGAGAGGATTCACCAGAAACAGAGCAGGGAGCAGAACAGGCAGACTGACTGAGATACACTGCTGAGAGGAGCAGCGGGAGGTCTGAGACAGGAGAGGTCTGCTGTGCCATGGGGGTAGCTCCCTGGCTGGCTGGGGATCGAACTTGTGCTGCAGAGGCTGCAGATGGCTTCGTGGTACAACAACTTAACCCCTTGCGCCTCCAGGGAGGCTCCACCAACTCATTTTCTATTTCTTTTTTTTAAGACAAGAAAACCCAACTGAGGAGTGTTACAGAACACTCTCTTCAGACACGTTTTCTTTCTCTGCTGTCTCCACTCCCAGACCTTTCACGTTCATTCACTGCGCAGCTCTCATCCTGCAGGGCCTGTCACAGTTGTCCCGTTTCCTGTGCTCCCCCTACGCACCCCTTTCTCCCTGACTGCTCAGCTGGTCAGTGCCGGAGGCGGCTCTTCCCCCAGCCTGCCCTGTCCTGTGGGCGCCCATGCTGGGCGGGATGTGCAGCAGGAGCTCCAGAGCCACCTGCCGTGCTGGAAGACGGTGCCCAAGTACTGGCGTCTGCATAGCAGAGTCGACTCTTGGAGGACCAGCTGCTCAAGGTGAAGACAACTGGGGAATGGGAACGTCCCAGCTCTGCGCATACGAGGGGGGCCGAGGGGAAGGGGCGGGAGGCGCTGAGCCAGTGATTGGAGGTTCGTCCACATGGACAGTGAAGTCCCCCAGAGTGGGGGTGGTGACTCGATGTGATCGAAGTCCCCAGAATTGGGGTGGTGACCTGTGGGGCTCCATGTAACCATCCAAGTGTCTTTCCAGAGGCCGCGCTTTGCTTAAGCCCGACGGGTCTGGAAGGGTCTGGAAGGGCAGCGATGCCTGGTCTTCACTGGCTGCTTTGTGCTCTGCGCTGGGGACGCGCTGGGAGGGCAGCCTTTCCATCCCGCTGTGACAGCCACGAAGCGAGTTACCAGAGCTAGAGCGGTGTTGTAAAGGAAGGAACCGAGGGGTGTGTAATGCGCTTCACGCCGGGGCGCTGGTGAGCAGCAGTCCTGGGATTTCCGTGCAGTGAACCTGGCTCAAGCCTGCACTTACCCGCCTCTCAGCACATTAAGCTCCTCTCACTTCGCGCGAATCTGTTTGGGGGATTCCGCCATGGCCACCTGGGCGCCTGTGTCGGGGTGCGAGGTGGCTGCGGTTGTGATGGGATGAAGGGTCCCCAGTGTCCTCCAGTTTCCACTTCCTCTGGGCCCGACCCAAGTGGAAATTCGCCCCTTGGGCCATGTGGTCTGTGCCTGGGGTGGGCAGCAGGTGCCTGCGGGTCCCCCAGGGCTGAGGGGGTGCGGGTGTTGGCTGTGGAGGACCGTGTCTGGGTCCAGTGTGGAATGTGGCTGTGGAACCTGGGGCTGCCCTGTGTCTGCTGCCCGCCCTGCAGCCTCCCCCGGGGGGTCGCTGGCCAAGAGTCACCCAGGCGGGAGTGCCCTGTGGGCCGGGCACAGAGCCTGCACCACCTCAGGGCCTCTGCCCGCACCTGCCCGTCCTTCAGGCCCTGTGGGAAGAAGAGAACAAGCTGTTTGGAGGCGGCGGGGAGTGGGGAGAAGCCCTGGAGGCCACAACCAGTCTCGGGATGCTCTGGTGCTCCCAGGAGCCCCGGGCGAGGCCTCCCCCCCACCCCAAAGCCCTGCGCTGGGAAGCAGAGGACAACCGGCTGCCACAGGCAGGCACTGGGCTTGGGAGGGCGGTGAGTGACGCTGAAGGGGAGGCTGGTAAACAAGCTCCCAGCACGTCAGAGCAAGAGTCTGGCCATTGCATTTTTCCCGGGGCGGAAACCCCAAGCATCAAATCCCCGGGTGCTGCAGAGGCCGAGGCGGGACCCAGGGGAACAGAGCAGAGCGTTTGCGTGTGAGAGTCAGAGCCCAGCGCAACCAGCGTGTGTCTCTGGTGTTTGGAGTTGACCCTTGGCCATGTTCACCTGGACCTGTGGCTGCCAAACTGAGGACCTTTCCCAGCAGCCTTTGCATGAAACCAAGTCCTGCCAACAAGATGTGAGCTGACGGCATCCACCCCCTTCCTAGTCTTGCACTTGGTGGGGGGGTGCTCTTGCTTCTCCTGTCCTGTCGGTGACACACTGGCGGGAGCTGCTGTCACGCCTGGGACCTGCAGACGGAGCCAGGTGCTGAGGGGCCAGTGCCACCCGCCTGGGCCACCTGTGGCCTTCTGGAAGCTTCTCTTTGTTGAAGGCTTCATGATTTTAGAGTTTTTTCTGAAACGTTCTAAAGGCGTGGCTTCCACTTGCCAAGGTGGAGTGAAGCAAGAGCAGCGGGGCTGTCTGAGGGTCTTCCTCAGCTCTGGGGCTGGAGCCTCATTTTCACATGTGGGACCTCTTTGCCCCCTCCCAGGGATCACACAGGCCCGGGAGGCAGCCCCAAGGAAGCAGCCCTTCTAAAATGATGGCATGTATTGCTAACTGCAGCCCCATGGCTCCCGCCTCACAGCCCCAAGTCAGGGGACTCAGTCTGGGGGGCCCAAACCATGGGACCCAGCTCGTAATGAGAAGCAGGACCAGCCCCATCCTCCTTGGACTGAGAAAGGAGCCGCCTGCCTGGCAGTTTGTGCTGAAGTGACAGACAATAAAGCAACTGCACGGTTAGCAGGAGTCACCCCTCCCCTGCCCCCACAGGCTCTGTCAAGCCCCTCCTTGGAGGGACTACTGTGTTTTTGCTCACTGAGAAACTTTGTCATCTAAAATTGGACATGATTGGAAATTTCGCAGTTTGAAATTCTTTTTTTTTTTAAAGATTTATTTATTTATTTATACAAGCACTGGGTACAGTCAGAAGCGCAGGAGGGTGAGAGAATTCACCAGAGCCAGAGCGGGGAGCAGAGCAGGCAGAAGGACCGAAGTACACTGCTGAGGGGAGCAGCGGGCAGCAGGAGAGGTCTGCGCACCATCTGGGACCCTCGCTGGCGGCCGGTGGCCCGGGATTGAACCGGCGCTGCAGAGGCTGCGGGCAGCTTTGCAGCTCAGCACTCAACCGCTGCGCCACCGGCCAGGCCCAACACTGTCCATCTTTTACCACATTCATCTGACTTTGGTTATTCTCACAATGACACCTACTGCAGATTAACAACCCAAAGCAAATATGTTCAAGACAATGAAGAATTGCCAGGGCTGAGAACAAAATAAAAAAATGTGACGTGCCTTGGGGAGGCTTTATGGTCTGCAGCCCCTCAGGAATGGCAGCTTCAGAAACCCCCATTTGGCCCGGCTCCCAGCCAGTGCTCAACCTGTCCATGCTCAGCCTAGTGGGGACACTTGGTGCCAGCCCACAAGATGGGCCACCCCCGCAGAGCGGTCAGCCACGGCCTGGAGGCCCCTCTGAGTCCCCAGGAACCTTGCTTAGGAGCTGACAGCCTGAGGGCTGGCTGTGTGTCTGTCCAGCCCTCCTTCCTCCTGGCCATGTGAGAGTCACGGACCCTTGGGCTCCGAGTCACCTCCTCCAAGTTTTCATGAGACACATGTCAGGTACAGGTGGGGGAAGCCTCTCTTGGGGACACAGAGAATCAAGGCAATAACAGACAAAGAACACGAAGAAGCTGTGAGGAAAACCTGTGAGGTGGTGCAGGTGAAGGCGCTATGTAAATGCAACACATCAGAGCGATTATACTTGTCAGAAAAAAAATAAACGAGCAAAGATTTTCTGAAAGCCACCTGGTTTAAGTCTTTGAACTACACTCACGCACCAGCAAATGCAAATAGCGTTGGTTCTTGGAATAAGTGCATTTGCCGTCACTTGTGACTCTATTGTGAGATAAGGTTTCCTGAAATCTCCTGTCTTTCTCTTCTTCCAGTGAAAAGCTATTTTTGTAATTAATATGATCATTAAAATGGAATCATTTATTGTATTTCAAAGTCCTCAGGTGTACCATCTGCGGAGAAAAAAGCTAGGTTGGCTAGGAGTTGAAGATTGGCTCCTCCCCACCCTGTGTGGAGGAGCTTAGTGCAATAAACCGGGGCAGAGCTGGGGGCAGAGACAGAGGCAGCATCTCGAATGGTCTTACAGCCACTAGTGGTTGCCTACAGATCCTGCTGTAGGGGACCCATGGTGGGGGTCTGACCACTCCCATATTTATTCTCACAAATAATCATGAGATATGAGGCCTCCCTGGTGGCGCAAGGGGTTAAGTCTCAGCACTATGAAGCTATCTGCAGCCACTGCAGCACCAGTTCGATCCCCGGCCAGGGAGCTGACCCACATGGTGCAGCAGACCTCACCTGTCTCGCCTGCTGCGCTCTTCAGCAGTGTATTTCAGAGGCTCCACCTGTTTTGCTCCCCACTCTGTCTCTGGTTAGTCCTCTCACCTGCCCCCACACCTCTGGTCTACACCCCAGTTCTTGTATGCATAAATAAATAAAACTTTGGCCTCCCTGGTGGCGCAAGGGGTTAAGCACAGCACTATGAAGCTATCCACATCCTCTGCATCATGAGTTTGATCCCCGGCTGGCCTGGGAGCAATGCACACGGTGCAGCAGATCTCTCCTGACTTGCCCACTGCTCCCCTCAGCAGTGATTTTCAGTCTGCCTGTTCTGTTCCCCGCTCCGTCTCTGGTGAATTCTCTCACCCTCCCGCGCCTCTGACTGTACCCCAATTCTTGTATAAATAAATACATCTTTAAAAAAATAAATAAAACTTAAAAAAAATCATGAAAATCATGAGACAAGACCTCCCTCTGTACCCCCCTCCCAGTTGGGGCGAGGAGAATAATGCCACCTCAGTTTCCTGTTCTGGAGCTGCATCCAAGGTCACACAGCTGAGGGCAGGAGGAGACCAGAACCCATACCTCAGATGCCAGTGCGCTTGCCACTCTAGGGGTGCAATGAGATATTTTTTTGGAAACCCCTTTAAAAGCTAGATGAATATGCAAATGCAAGTATGATTAATTAACATCTTGCAAACATTTGAAGGTGAGGCAATAGTTCAGGTCTCCAAAAGCTAATTCCTTATCAGGAGCAGCCAAAACAAGATTGCTCTGGGCCAGAAAACCCTCCAGGCGAGGCGGCAGGACAAATTCCCTGCTGCTATCAGGATTACATCATCACCATCACCACCACCATCATTAGTATTTTATTATTGCTGTTAGCTGGAAGGGACTGCCACAGGGAAGGTAATATGGTTCCAGCCTTAAAAAAGACCCGCGGGCTGCATGTTCAGGCAAACCCGGTCGGGAAGAAAGGTGGGCTACGGGGACACCGCGGCCCCGCACCTCCGAGCTCCCTCCAGCAGCATCTGCAGACGGGCGTGCGGGTCCCTCTCCGAGGAGCGCCGGCGCCCCCTGGTGGAACTTCTGAGCGGGACACCGCGGCTGCCGGGGGCGCGACGGCCGGGGCCGCCGCTAGGGGCGCTGCAGGCCCGCCCGGCAGGTGGAGCCCGACCTCGAGACCAGGGACTGGCAGTTTTATTTCTGCCTGTCTGGAAAGGATTATAAACCCAGGGAAATCTTACCGATCCGGTCTCGATCATTTAAAATATGCAATAATCTCTCCTTCTCAAGACTCAAGCTCCTCCCTGTTCCTGGAATAGCAGAAGCATTTGCTGAAGGATGTCAACCTTCTGCTCCTTCACACCCAGGGGTCAGCTGCGGGAGGGAACTGCAGGGACAGGTGAGGGGGAAGGAAGGGCATGGAGGGCCAGAAGGGCCCATCGCCTCTGCCTCCCGCCGTGCTCCCTCTCCTGCCAAGGCAAGGTCAGCTGTGCGCCCGGAGAGGAAGCCGGGGCAGGACAGGAGACTGCTGGGGGGCAGGACAGGTGACTGCTGGGGGGCAGGAGGGACGACTACTGGGGGGCAGGACAGGCGACTGCTGGGGGGCAGGACAGGTGACTGCTGGGGGGCAGGAGGGACGACTACTGGGGGGCAGGACAGGCGACTGCTGGGGGGCAGGACAGGTGACTGCTGGGGGGGTCAGGACAGGCGACTGCTGGGGGGCAGGAGAGACGACTACTGGGGGGCAGGACAGGTGACTGCTGGGGAGCAGGAGAGACGACTGCTGGGGTGCAGGACAGGAAACTACTGGGGGACAGGACAGGCGACTGCTGGGGGCAGGACAGGCGACTGCTGGGGGGCAGGACAGGCGACTGCTGGGGGGCAGGACAGCCGACTGCTGGGGGGCAGGACAGCCGACTGCTGGGGTGCAGGCCGAACCCCTGGCCCAGCCCGAGGAGGGGAGGCCCTCAGGCGGCAGGCTGACCCTGCGAGGCCCGCACACAGAGCCCCGCTCCCTGCTCTTGATGGGCTCACCGGGCTCTGGCAAGGGGGTTGCTGCAGGAGGCCTCTTCCAGGAGTCCCTGCCCCAGCCCTTCTCACTCCAGCCCTTCTCACTCCCGCCCTCATGATTTCCCCAGGCCCTTCCAGGGGGAGCTCGGCTTGGGCTCCTTCACGGGCACAAGAAGCCTCGTGGCCCAGAAATGAGAGCCCACGTCTGGGGCTTGCAGGCTGGTGAAGGGAGGCCTGGGGCAGACCCTGCAGGAGGGGGTGGGACCGGCTTCTGGGCGTCCTGGGTTCTTGACTTGGTTCTTGATCAGCCGCATCTAGGCAGAGCCTCCAAGTCTGCTGACAGCACGGCCTGGAGGCGGCCCGGGCGGGCAGAGCCCCGGGAACCCCGCCAGGAGCCGTGAGGGGCTCCTGGCTCAAATGCGGGCGGGGCTGGGGCGTGGGGGGCGGCTCCCTCCATCCCTTTCTGGGGTTCCCTGCACAGGTGGTCCTGGGGAGGGGGTTGCTTTATTAGTCTGGGCAGGAGTTTCTAAGTCACTCCCCCTGCTGCTGTGCCGGGGTTGCCTTGTTAGCACCCCAGCAGGTCGGGCCTTCCTGGCTCTGGGAAGGGTTTCCTGGGGTCCTGGAATTTCCGGGGGGCTCTGCCCTTCCTGCTGCTCGAGTGGGCTGCATCTTAGGGCCTTCAGGGAAAGAAAGAAAAACAAGGCAGCAGCTTCTACATGAAAGCAGACTGCATTCCTACGGCGGCACTAAATTTCTTTAAGGAGCCCCCATTTTCTGTCTGCTGCAGGCCAGGCGCCTTAGAGCCAGCGTTGCTAATGCTCTCACCAGCGCGGCCTGGGCCTTCGTTTTCGCGGTGTTCTGCACGTGAGAGCGGAGACCCAGCGAGGCTGAGGGGCTTGCAGGAGCCCCGCAGCTCCAGGTCGCAGGGGAAACAGGCTAAGGAGGCTGCAGTGATGACCCCCCACATTCCAGTGGCTTAGCTCTTACAGCAGAGCAAGTCCATGGATATTTTCTCACTGCTGTCTCGGTTCTGAGGCCCAGACTGGCTGCTGCGGCCTCGGGGCGCGGAGGGGGAGAGCTGAGGGGCGCGGGGGTGGGAGCCCTGGGGGGGCGCGCCCTGGGGACCCGGCTCCCCCGCCTGAGCCAGCGCGAGTCAACCCGCGGCCACCAGGGGGCGCAGCTCCGCGGGGCCGGGGCTCGGGCGGGACGTGCTGGGCTCAGCCTCAGGACCCGGACCTGCGGGGTCCCTGGCTCCCCTCCCTGCCTCGGGGTTCGCTCCCTGTTCCCCTTCACTCTTTCCTGCACCCCCCTCCTTCCCGTGCCTCTGCACCCAAAACTGTGCACTTTTCTCAGGGATCAGCCAAGTAAACACGAGCTCTCCGTGTGCATCCAGTTCATTCTAAGCGCTGCTAGGCCCAGACGGCTGCAGATGGAAATAAGGATCCAATAATTAGTGATAATTAGAGAGTTAGATAAAGTGAGACTCAAACCTGAGAAAAGTTTGCAGCTTCAGCTCTGGGAGAACTGCCCAACCCTCTCAAGTTCGAATGAGTTATCATTTTTTTAGTTAAGAAGGAAATAATCATTTCTTTGCATCACAGAACAGTCATCAAAACAAGGCTTTCTTATTTATTTATGTTTTCATTTTAAGAGGACAGTTTGTGAGGACAAGGAGAAAGAAGAGGCGAGTCCCAGGTGGGCCGGGGCGCTGCCCCAAGCAGTATTTCTGGTAAGGATTTCATGTGTAGCTTTTGAAGCGTCAGGCTTTCTGGTGGGCCTGTCAGAGGCTGCTGCTGTCCATCGCTGAGGGTGAACATGCTCCTGACTCTGCCCACAGGGATCTTGGTTGTGTGCTCTTTGTCGTGATCTTGTTAGGGGGAAAGGATGTCCTGAGATAATCTCATACAGGCTTTGTGGACTCCACCCCCACTCCAGACTAAAGCCATCAGGACATTGGGAAAGACAAATCCCATCACCACCAAGGGGAGGGTGGCTGGGACCTGAGGGTGGAGTTGGGCAGCCAGGTTGGATATAAAAACCAAACACGTGGGCCTTGCTCGCTCTCTGGCTCGCGATCGCTCGCCTCCTGGCTTCACCGCTCCTGGCTGGCGGCCAACTCTGAGAGCGCCATTTTGGGATTCCTGATCGGCGGATCGGGTAGGACGCATTTAAAACTTTGTCTCCCACTTTTCTCCCATAGCTGTACATTTCCTCATTTCCCTTTCCCTTGTAAATAAACCTTTTATTAACCTTTCACGTGTGCCTGCAGTAGAGCATTGATAAGTCCTTTTAAGCGCGCGGGTGAGGACCCACAGTCAGGCACCCCGTTTTGTATCGGGGTTGCTCTATAACAATCTTTCTGGAACTGTTTTTGCTCAGCAACAGACCTCAAGACCTTTCTTTAACTTCTTTTCCCCACAGGCATATGGATTTTTCCCTAGGTGGAGCCTTTGCAGGAGCTTTAACTTCCAGCCTGGCGGACTAGAGAGAGGGACCCCCAAAATGCAACTTCAGTTCTCACTGTATTTGATCAAATTTGTCACAGATGGAAAATTAACAAAATAAATTTACTTGAGCAAATTTGCAAAGTTGAATTTAAAAAATGGCTCCACAGTCACAAGGTGTAGGGGAAAGAAAGTATCAGGCTTTTCTGCCCTCCCACCATCAGGATAGATGACGGATCCTTGTCCTGAATGCATGCCTGATGGCGGGCACCTGGAATAGGGTGTGGGCATAGGTAGATGGGATTCAGCTGAGCTAAGACTGTGCTTTTAAGGGCGGCGTCACGGGGACGCCAGCAGCAGCAGTAGAAGCTGAGAAAGAAGCCGAAGAGAAGCAGAGAAAGCCAGAGAGCCCAGATAGAGTGAGGATTTGCTGGGGGTTGGGAGGACTGCCAGCCTCCCAGCACCCCAACACCCCTGCCTGCCATATGCCTGGTGAACCCCAATAAAAAACCTGCAAAAAAACCCACTAAGGACTCTGATTCCTCCTTTACCCGGTCTGCATGGGATCAGAAAACCTGCACTGTGCCCCGTTCCTGCCTTTACACAAGGGCAGATGCTCTACGGGACAGGTGCAGGGATCAGGAACGCAGGATGAATCTACTTTGGGATGTGAAAAGGAAGAGGAAAAGAATCACGTTCATGAAAATAATTTCAAAAATAGAAAGATGAAAAATGAAAAAAATGATAAACTGCTTACTGCACGGTAAGGAAATATATTTGGAATTGAATTGGATTTTAAAAGTTTGCTTCAAAAAATGCTTGCTCGGTGAAAATTGATCCGCGTTTCTATTTTCCGTGAGCACCAGGTCCATGCCTGTGACCCTTGCTGGCTGCCAGGCCCCGGTGTCTTCTGCAAATGTCACCAACGCCCTCTGTGCCTTATTTACACATAGAAAAATTCCACTTCCAATTGATCTTCGATCTCCATCTCTTTCCACACACACTCTCTCTCTTTTTCTAAAAACACTTTGTTCATAGATTATATTTATTCAGTCTCACAGCAAATAGGTGAGAGGTTTACTTCAATTCACCTGCTTTTCAGTGAAACGGCATTGGTCTAAAAGCACTACACGTGGTGGTAATTAGTGATATTTCTTGTGCAAGTCACTTAGTTTCCATAAGATTTATTTTTTATCTGCAAAATGACAATGTTTGATTAACTCAGAGAGCAACTTCGTGTTCTTATAAATAACAGAAAATTTCATATAGCAGTCTGAAATCCTTAATGAAATTTTTAGATTCAGCATCCCAGATTAACTCTGAATTCATTGAGATTTATTAATAGAATACATGATAGACATAATTATATGCTATATATTATGTATAATATCTATTAGATTGTTAATATAGGATATGTTGAAAACTAACATTTTCAGAATACTCTGTCAGGCTATTTTTATTATGTTTCTTGAGGTAACATTGATTTCCAATGGTGTGTTGGTTCACACCTCTACCAATGAATGTTATCACACCAGGTCTTCCACCAAAGTTCAATACACCTTGACCACAGTCCGTTGGGCCTGCTTACCTCTTTGTCCCCCCACCTTTCACCCTCCCCATATACCTATCTATATCATTTCTGTAGTCAGATTTCAAGGATTTTTTTTAAAAGATTTATTTATTTACGCATAGAAGAACTGGGGTGTAAGCCAGAGGTGCAGGGTGGGAGGTGGTGAGAGGACCCACCAGAGGAAGTGGGGAGCAAAACAGCCAGATCCACTGAAACACACTGCTGAGGGGTGAAGTGGGAGAGACAGGAGAGGTCTGCTGTGCCATGTGGGTAGCTCCCTGGCAGGGATTGAGCTCATGCTTCAGTGGCTGGCGATAACTCCTGCGCCACCAGGGAGGCCCCAGATTTCAAGGATTTGTTTTGGTCTGTTTTTGTATGTTCCTTTGCTTTGTTTCTTTATATTCCACATGAGTGAAATAATCTGGTATTTGTCTTTCTTCTTCTGACATACTTCACTTAACGTAAACCCCTCTAGTTTCATCCATGTTGTCACATCAGCACGATTTTATCATATACTTTTATATATATATCATATATAAATTTATATTTATATGCTATCTATTCAAGTAAATAAAAATATTAATATTTATCATATATTTTTACACACATATATCTTATAGATCTACCTACCTATATCTAGCAGAGTATTCCATCGTGGATATATCGCACCTCTTCTTTATTTTCTCACCTGTCTTTGGGAACTTAGGTTGTTTCCATAGGTTGGCTATTGTAAACAGTGCTGCATTGAACACTGGTGTGATCGTGTCTCTTTGAATTAGAGTTTTTGTATTCTTTGGGTAGATACCAGGAGAGGGATTGTTGGGTCAAATGGTAGATGGAGTTTAAGTTTAGGGGAAACCTCCATACTGTTTCCAGAGGGCCTGGACTAGTCTATATTCCCACCAACAGTGTGTAAGAGTTCCTTTATCCCCACACCCTCACCAACATTGTCTCGGGTCTTTTTTTTTTTTTTTTTAAGATTTATTTATACAAGAGCTGGGGTACAGGCCAGAGGCGCAGGAAGGGGAGAGGATTAACTAGAGACAGAGTAGGGAGCAGAACAGGCAGATGGACCGAAAGCACTGCTGAGGGGACCAGCGGGTGAGACAGGAGAGGTCTGCTGCTCTATGTGGGTTTCTCCCTGGTCAGCCAGGAATTGAATCTGCACTGCAGAGGCTGTGGACAGCTTCACAGCGCTGCACTCAACCCGCTGCGCCACCAGGGAGGCCCTGTCTCAGGTCCTTTTGCTACAGGCCATTCTCACAGGTGTGAAGTGGAATCTCATTGTGATTTTGATCTGCATTTCCCTGATGATAAGTGATGATGAACATTTTCTCATGTGCCTGTGCCCATCTGTTTGTCTTCTTCAGGGAAGTGTCTATTTAGCAATTCGGCCCATTTTTTGATTGGATTCTTTGTTTTCTTATTGTTGCATTGTATGGTTCTTTGTGGATTTTGGATATTAGCCACTTGTCTGATGTATGATGAGCAAATAGTTTCTCCCATTCTTTTGGGTGTCTTTTTGTTTTAATCATAGTTACTTCCTTTGTGCAGAAGCTTTTTAATTTAATATAGTCTTACTTGTTTATTGTTGTTTTCATTTCTCTTGCCATTGTAGCTGAGTCCCCAGACATCACCGAAGCAAATGTCGTGGAATGTTTTCTTCTATGCATTTTATGGTTTCTGGTCTTATACCCATGTCTTCGATCTATTCTCCTTCGTTTTACCTTTTTGAATTAATTTTCACGTATGGTGTGAGAGAGTGGTCTGGCTTCATTCTTTTGCACAACACACAGTCTCTTGATTTCCCACGTGTTCCATTTTCTCCATCACTCTCCTTTTACAGATTGTTTTCTTTCCCTTCCTTGAATGTTTTTGTTCCCATGGGTTCTGTCTCCAGCTTACTTCTGTTTCTCCATAGTCTCCTGAGGAAGTTTCAAACCATCTCATATATTTTACTAATACTTTTGTGTTGATAGTTGCAAAACTGATACTCTGATCTACATGGGGTAATGCCTGTTAAGCCTCAAACCACGAAAACAATATAAACCTGACTAACTTAAGCAGGAAAAGGAAATAATTGGAAATGTATTAAGTTTCTCAAGAATTGACCAAATTAAAAAAAAAAGAAAGAATTGACCAAATAGGGGAAGAAACTAAGTTTAGAAACTAAGCAGGGAGGGAAGCAGGGAGACCAGAACTCCCGCCAGAGTTGAACTGGTTACAGCCCACTGATCCAGGAGATAGTTGGCACCATTGCCACATGGGCAACACCACAGAGTTGCCTGAGGGAATTCTAACTGTCCTGCTTCTCTGTGTCACTTGTTTCCCACCTGCCTTTGCTTTGGTTGCCTGATAAGGGGAGAGCAAATATCTGGTTTGAGTGAGAAGAAAGGCCTTTCCTCCCACCAAGAGTCTAGTGGAAGAGTCTGCAAACAAGACGTGGATTCAGGTACATCAGGCCCACAAAGCCTGAAATATTTACCAGGTGGCCCTTTTCATGAAAATTGTGTCAACTTCTGCTTTAGAGGTTGTACAGTTTGAAGGTTGGCTGGTCAAATGTTTTTCATGTCACACTTGTGTTATCTTTGGCCTTCTGTCTACTTGCTTCTGGTGGATTCCATGTAGAAGTCTCAATGGCTAACTGTCTTGTCTAGACCTAGATTTTTAAGCCTGAAGGGGTTAGACATTTGTTTACCAACATTTATGCTCAGTTCACTCCTTATCCCCGATCCAATTTAATGGCAGTTATCTTGAGGCCATCTGAAGCAGCTGCTTTGTAGGGGAAAAATCAATGACCTTAATCCATTCTTGACCACGGGGATGGTATTTTTTTTTTGAAAGATTTATTTATTGATGCATACAAGAACTGGGGTATAAATCAGAGGTGCAGGGGGTGAGTGGATTCACCAGAGAGAGAAAGGGGAGCAGAACAGGCAGATCTACTGAAATACACTGCTGAGGGGAGCAGCGGGTGAGACAGGAGAGGTCTACTGCGCCATGTAGGTAGCTCCCTGGCCAGCCAGGGATTGAACTCGTGCTGCAGTGGCTGATGACAGCTTGATAGCACTGTGTCTTTAACCCATGTGCCACCAGGGAGACCCTTGGAAAGAGATCTTAAGAGGAGATGCCTGAAAAAGTTAAGGCCGTGGTCACAGACTTACTTCTTGCTATCAGATTAGTGCTTAATTTATAAATGCTATTTTGTTTAGGGACTAGAATCAGTTAACTAAGCAGCCCCATACTCTTGGACTTAAAGTATTAGGGGTATGCAGGGACTGCCATCTGTTCAGGGGTGCATATTCTTGAAGGGGTCTGGCCGTCCATATGCACAAAGGCAAAGGAAACATACTCTTCGTGTGAAAGATTTTAATAGAATTGGTGTGTGTGGGAGAGAGAGAGACAGAGAGACAAAGAGATAGAGACAGAGAGAAGAAAGGATTTCCCCAGTCCTAGTTCTCAGCAACTCCCCCATGCAGGAAGTTTGATTCATGGTATCCTGGGATTTGAAATCCAAGGCAAGTGCATTAAGTGGGGGTAGATTAAATGTTTAGTAATCCTTCCCCATTCACAGAGATGTGTCTGTAACAAAAGGCAACTTACGATGAGGCTGCAGGCAGAGAGAGCACCCTTTTCCACAGAATTGTGCTCCCTACTGCCCATCTTTGCTAAGTTTCCCCTAGAACACTCCTCTTTCATTGGATTATTCTAAAAAGGAAAGAGAGCACCCCAAATGTGATAATACACTGATTTTTAAAATAAATCATTTTGTCCAGAGTCACAGGGCTCGTTCATACCTCCCAATGTACTGTAGGTGACAATTGGAACAAATGTGTTGCTATAGCATATCAAGTGTCACTGGTTTTCTAGCATGCAATGATTCTTTTCTGTCACCTCCTAAGTCAGTGACACATTTTAAGGTATCAACCTATAGATAACACAGGATATAGGTTTTTCTGGGTATAAGTGAGGTCCCAAAAAACAATGACTTAGAAGTGACCCATAGCGCATGTCTTTGTTTGAAGGCAGACAGTCTGGGGCTGGTGTGGCAGCTCTGCTTCAGGAAGTTGTCCAGGGGCCCAGACTCTTTCTATCTTGGTGCTGTCAGTACACAAAATAAATTATACCTTACCCCTCTGGGTTCTTTGTGAGCTAGACAAGTAATCAAAATAGCATCAAGTGGGTGAACAAAGGAAAAATAATGAATTTAATAACTTACCTATCTATGGAGAATTCAAATGGTTATACATTCTAACAAATAATGGAGTAAACCAGGCAGAGTTATCCTGGGTTTTAAGATCTGGGGCACCAAGGACAGAGAGGGAAAGACCATATGACAGACAAGGAGGGGGTGACCTCATCTGTACTCTGTGAACAAAGATGAGATTCTTAGATCTTTACTGTTTACTGATAAACTTAGAACTGTGAGATCCTTCCAAACTACATTCTTCTAGGTTATAAAAGAGAGATCAGTGAGTTCTTCTTTAATTAGGGAGGGTTGAAGGATTTGGGCAGAAACAGGAGCTTCTCCTTTATCTCTCTTACTGCTCTCAACTCCAAAGCAGTTTGTATTCTTTTCAGTAATAGTAATAGACCTCCTGTAACCTACAAGGCCTTGGTTGACCTCTTGTTCTCATACCAAGGTGACAAGAGGCCTAACTTGGGCCTACTAGATTTGCCGGGGTGGGGGTGGGTATGACACCATAGTCCCCCATCATCCCTCAGACCTTGCCTTCCCTGATGATGACTACCCCCATGGATGAGTAGGATTAGCTTTCTTCCAAAAGGAAATGTGGGAAAGGAGTTATAGCATCTTCAGACTGGGCATTCAGACAAGGGTAGGGAATGTGATTCAGGTGACAGGCGAGACCTAGTCAGGGTTCAATGTTCAGTGGTCTCTGTGTCTTCCATAACATCTCAGACATCTTTATTACAACTGTTGGGGTCAGTCTTTCTTGAACAATGCCATGACCTGTGCATAACATTCCTAGGGATTTTGTCAACGCAATAGATGTTGAAATTTGGCAATGCAATTCTGTGCTTGGTTCTTAGCTATCTTAGCCTTAAAAGACTGCAAATCAAAAGATACTGCTTTTAGCACATTAGGAAAAATTTGGGGGTTGAAAATTTAGAGATGTAAATTTGTCATTTTTTATTTTTCAAGCTATCCAGTGCTCTTAGGAAAAATGATTCTTCCAACAGTCTTTATGACTGATATTTTTCATTCATTCTTTGCAATATGGTCTTCAAACTTGCCTAAAGGAGCTTATCATTCCACGTGACTAAGTGCTAAATTAACTGTTGCCGTTTACCACTGAGGGTCAGTGTTGCTAGATTCCCTTCCCAAACCTTAACTAGATTTTACTACTCTTTCCTCTGACTAGTCAGAAAACCAATCCTCCAGTCAACTGTCCGATTTCTTTGTTGATCCATTTCTTTACTAGTTTTCTCTCTCCTGTTTATTTTACTAGGTGGAAATTTTGGACTGTAAACTACAGAAACCATCTCTCATTGACTTAATCAGAATGTAATTGAGTTAGGGAGGATATGGGTTAGCTCAGAGAGTCTGCAGGAGGACTGAGAATCAGGGCTAGAAAATGAGCAGGGATTGTGGTGTGGTAGAGAAGGGGCCACCACAGTTTCCACCAAGGAAGCAGATGCCCTGCTTGGATCATCACAGCACACTGGGTAGTACCACTGGAGACATCTGAATGAGTTTCCAGCTGTCTGTCCCCTGCTTTTATTGTTTCAGTAATGAAACAAAGTGTTGAGTAGAGTGAACTGATTGATTGTATTTGGGTCATGTGACATATGAACCCAGATGTCTTGGAAAATCAATATCTAGTTTCTTGCGTTTTTGAAGGGTCAGTAAAGTGGTTTATCCACCAAACTGGCACATTTGATGTGCAGATATGCCATACTATGGCACATTTTCTAGCACAGAAAGTGGTTGTTCCCCTCTGGGCACCCCGCAGGCTGCTCAAGGTCTTCATATTTAACTGAAGTCATCATCATCTCAGCTAAATATGCTCCTTCTCTTATATTTGCCAGTGCAGTTGGTGACACTTTTCTCTATTTGCTCAGTTGTCCAAGCTAGAATTCCATGAAGGTTCCTTGACTTCTCTCTTATCCCTCACATCCAATCAGTTACCCCATCTTCTAGATTCATCTTCCTAAGGATTTCATGAATTTACCATTTTCTTTTTTTTTTTTTAAGATTTTTATTTATTTATACAAGCACTGGGTACAGTCAGAAGCATGTGAGGGTGAGAGAATCCACCAGAGCCAGAGCGGGGAGCAGCACAGGCAGACTGACAAAGTACACTGCTGAGGGGAGCAGCAGGAGGCAGGAGAGGTCTGTGCGCGCCATGTGGGACCCTCGCCCGTTGGCCGGGGATCGAACCAGCGCTGCAGAGGCTGCGGGCAGCTTCGCAACCCAGCGTTCAACCTCTGTGCCACTGGGGAGGCCCAATTTACTGTTTTCTTATCTTTACCACTACTACCCTCTTCCAAGCCCTCATTATATTCTTTTTTTTTTTTTTTTAGAGGCATGTTTAATTTATTTATTTGTTTGTTTGTTTGTTTTTGTTTATACAAGCACTGGGTACAGTCAGAAGCGCGGGAGGGTGAGAGAATTCACCAGAGCCAGAGCAGGGAACAGAGCAGGCAGAAGGACCGAAGTACACTGCTGAGGGGAGCAGCGGGCGGCAGGAGAGGTCTGCGCGCCATGTGGGACCCTCCTCCTGTGGCCGGGGAGCAGCCGGGGATCGAACCGGCGCCGCAGAGGCTGTGGGCAGCTTCGCAACCCAGCGCTCAACCACTGCGCCACCGGGCAGGCCCAAGCCTTCATTATATTCTTATTGAATTATTTTGATAGTCTCTTAACTGGAAGACAGAGCTTGACAGGTAAGACTTCTTCACAATGTTAGGGGAACCCAAAGAAGCCTAGTGAATCACCAACTGATCAGATGAACAAATATATTTCAACATTTTAGTAAAACTTAATGTGATCTGTGCAGAGGTGGCAAGACTTTGTAACATGAGACTGAAGAAAATGACTCACTCAAAGGAGTAACTGGTGGACAGTCTGCTTCTGTGATAGGGGTTTTGTGGTCCTTTCAAGCCCTATCACCTAGATAGCTGTCTGCCATAAGCATTCAAAAGTTTCCTACAATGATAGAATCTGATTTCTAAAGTCTTAGGTAGATGGAAATTTTTTGATTTATTTTTAATAACCTTAGACATCCAGAATGGGCACTGATGACATCTAAAAAGACTGAAAACAGGGCCTCCCTGGTGGCGCAGCGGTTGAGTGCTGGGTTGCGAAGCTGCCCGCGGCCTCTGCAGCGCTGGTTCAATCCCCGGCTGCTCCCCGGCCACCAGAGGAGGGTCCCACATGGCGCGCAGACCTCTCCTGCCGCCCGCTGCTCCCCTCAGCAGTGTACTTCGGTCCTTCTGCCTGCTCTGCTCCCCGCTCTGGCTCTGGTGAATTCTCTCACCCTCCCGTGCTTCTGACTGTACCCAGTGCATGTATAAACAAAACAAACAAACAAACAAACAAATAAATAAATAAAAACATGCCTCTATTTTTTTTTTTCAAGCTTTAAATATTTCAATTTTATTCTGCTTAGTCCAAATACTTTCCAATATTTAGAGAAATATTAGCTTCATACGATAAGTATTCCTTGTCAATATCACTTATCACTAATACTTTCCATTTGCCGTATATTCAAGCTTATTCAGAGAGAAAAACAGAATTATAAGGGCAGTATCTCAAATACTCTTATCTCATAAGTTAGTCAAGATTAAGTATCTACAAACCACATTCAAGAAGTTGAAAACATGAGCTGTGGCAGTTTTCAAGAAACGCTGGTCAAACCTTAATTAGAGCTCCATTAACATCTACCAAGCACCTGCTCTTGCAATGGTGCTTACGGACAAGCAGTTTAACTCTATTTTAAAATACTTATATATTAAAGACTTATAATACTATTCAAAGTTCTTGCCAGAGCAGTATTTTGAGTTTTCTACTGCTGGGAAATTTGAGGTTCATGTTGTCTTTCTTTCAGTCCCAAAAGCTCCGTTTTGAGTTCTCCAGGCTTTGGTGGAATTTCAGGTATTGTCAGGTCGGGCTGGTAGTACCTGTGCACCACTTGGGCCCCGGCGCACATGGCCAGGAGGCTGGCGGCGACCGTTTTCAGGTAGGTGGGCCAGGGCACGCCCGCGGGCATGGTCGGCGGCTGGACGGGGAGGGAGAGCGGCCAGGTAGATGGTTCCCAGCGCACGACGGACTCGAACTGGCAACAGGCCACCCACCTCCACGGGTTTTGAGTGTGGAGGGGCAGGAGCTTCAGAACTCCAAGACGGCTTCCGGGCGGCCGTCCAGGTGTGCCCGGGAGGAGACAACTGCGGAGCAAAGGCGGCCGGCGGCCGGCCCGAGGGCTGCCGGAAGTGCGCTCAAACATGCCTCTATTAAAAAAAAAAATTAAAAAAAAAAAAAAAACTCTCAAAAAAAAAAAATAAAAAAAATAAAAAGACTGAAAACAACCTAAAACCAGCAATAAGTTTCTCTAGCAATCAAATGATAGCAATTTACTGAAAAAACAAACCCCCCAATTTTTAAGCTGAATATTTAGGGGAAACCTGTGAACCTTCTGTGTATGACAGTCTAAAGATCTGTATTGCCAGGTGTTTCCCACAGCAGGAATAAAAGATATTCAGGAGGTTCAAACAGAAGAAAAATCACAGTTAACCTTGTGCTTGATTTCCTCTGAGTGCTGTGAAATTCTCCCCTGAATCTATACCAGACTGAAACACTTGTTAAAGTTGCATTGATTGTGTTCACAGTTAGATGCTCTAGTCAAAAAAGTTTGTCTGCCAATCCTACTTTATTAGCCATGAAATGATTTTCTTTTCATGCATTATTGAAAGCCCCACATTTAATAAAGTGAAAGGCATAAAAATGTTAGAAATGAGTAGAGCTGCTTTTCATGATTCAAGAAAGAAACTTTCACAGAAAGTTTGGGAAGTTGGGAGAGATCCCACAACTCATCTCTTTAGTGAGTGATTCCTGTATCAGGGATGCAAGTAGGGGATGGGCCAGCTTCTTGGTTACACCTCTCCTTTTAGCATTAAAAGAAATAATCTTTTTGCTCATGGCAGTTTTCTAATGTTTCAGTTTTCATTACTGAGATTGGAAAATAAGAGAGACATAATGTTGTGATGGAGAAATGTTAAAAATGGGGTGTTTAGGGGCCTCCCCGTTGGCGCAGCGGTTGAGCGCTGGGTTGCGAAGCTGCCCGCAGCCTCTGCAGCGCCGGTTCGATCCCCGGCTGCTCCCCAGCCACCAGAGGAGGGTCCCACATGGCACGCAGACCTCTCCTGCCGCCCGCTGCTCCCCTCAGCAGTGTACTTCGGTCCTTCTGCCTGCTCTGCTCCCCGCTCTGGCTCTGGTGAATTCTCTCACCCTCCCGCGCTTCTGACTGTACCCAGTGCTTGTATAAATAAATAAATAAATCTTTTAAAAAAATTAAAAAAAAAAGAAGAATCTGATTTCTGACCACCATGTAATTATTTTGAAATCAGTGATAACACAATATCTAGGAAAATTCAAGGTATTTGAAATTAAAACCATATACTTCTAAATAAGCTATGTATCATTGAAGAAATCAAGAGTGAAGCTACAAAATATTTAAACTGAAATGATAATGAGGATACATCAGTATCAAAATTTGTGGGATACAGCTAAAGCACTGATAAGAGAGACATTTATAGCTTTACATGATTGCACTAAAAAAACCCCAAAAAACTTATAATTTATTTAGTAAATTAATATTGAACACTTAATTGTTGGGTATATAATCTGAGCAGAACAGACATAGTCCATGTTCTCCTTGTGGCCACAGTATAGTGAGAGAGAAAAATAATAACCAAACAGATTAATATACAATAAAAATTATAGGTGCTATGAAGGGAAAGGACAAGGCATTATGGGGGGAAGTGACCTAATTTTGAAAGTAACATAAAGGAAAATCTCTTGGAGAATGTATTTAGCTCAACAGGACTTGAGTTCAAAGCAGGAGATAGTACAGAATTGCATGTAAGTTTCCAGGTATAAGGAGCTGCATGTGGACCAGGCACCCGGATATGTGGCTCAGGGGCTCAGAGGAGAGTCCATACTCCATCTGAGCAGCCAGGATGCTGAGCTGCAAGTGTAGTTAAGAATTCCATGCACTACAGGGCGGGAGGAAGGAGTAGGATCAAAACAAGGTGGGGTGGGAATTGTATGGGGACTATAACCAAGATGAAAATGCATACATGGTGCAAAATTGAAACATGATGTAAATATATATATAAAATTAAAAAATAATAAAAATAAATTTTTAAAAAGTCAAAAAAAGAATGGAAAAAAACAGAACTGGACAGCAAAAAAAAAAAAAAAAAAAAATTCCATGCAATATTAACCTAATTCTGTGCATTGCTTCTAATTCTCTACTCTGGGTTCCCCAGGGCATAGTTTCTCCTCCTGCGGGACAACCCCCACCCCTGCAAGCAGAAGTAAAACCCCAAAGATACACTCCGGTGAGCCAGTATTGGAGGAAGAATAAGCAGAATGTGTGAAAGGTGAAGTTCTTGTGGGTGTTTGAAGGCAGACAGGTCCAGATTAGCAGGGTCCAGAGATGCCACATTAGACAGTTGATACCTTTTGAGTGGGACGGAGAAAGAGTTGCATTGCTGGAGGGAGGTATCTTGGGTAATAATGGGAGTTTTCTAAGTATTCTTGGTGCTTCTGGAGAGAGCATACTTCTAAGCCCAGGCATTGTGTACTTTGACGAATGCAGCTTGCTCTGTCTCTACTCTTCTCTGCTCCTATGCCTGTCTCAAGGCTGCAGCCCTATGTGGCCTGGTTGGTGACTGGAGTGGGGTACAGGTGCCCTACTAGAAGGTCCCAGTTCCGTTGACTGAGGGTGCTGTGATGTGAGGGATTTAGCCAACACTTGGCCATGTGACAGGAATACCATCTGCACCCCAGGCACCTCGATTTTGCAGCTGCCACAGCCGACTCAAGCAGATTTGACACAAGTTTAGCAAATAGCTTTTCCAGGAGGTTCATAAATTTCCAATCTGCTGTGCTACATTTCCCCCTACAAGTGCCACCAACCAAATGTTAATTTGGATCCAAGACCTGAGGGTAATCGGCAAACGTATGGGTTCATCACAGAATTGGAAAGGAGATTGGGCTCAGGTGGTCCTAGAAAAAAAGCACATATATGTTATTGTTAAATCTTTATTGGTGTATCTCTCTTTACACATAGATGTATTCCTCACACATTGCATGTAAGTTGAATTTTTGCTATTTTCAATTTAATTTTTAGTACAAAATTAAAACAATCTAATTATACAATGAGTATTCCTTTTCCTAAGTCAAAAAAAAAAAAGACCCTAGATTTCTCCTTTATATAAATGACATATAATTGCATGTGTATTTATATTTGTGCTTTTGTATCTTCTGTGTAATTGTATTGAAAGGATTGTATCTTTGTTGGAAAATGCAGGGGATGTTGGCTCCAGACTAACTTGAAGATTTCCATGCTTAATTTAAGAGAGAGAAGAAAAGGTTCAGCTATACACACAAAGTAACTGGCACTAAGATTTCATCTTCATTGTTATCCATGAAACAAAAGATATAATATGCAGAATTGCACAGCATGCGGGGATGAATACATTAGAGCTCAGAGCTGTGTTTCCAATACAGCTTTTTGCTATCTTTTTTTTTTTTTTTTTAAAGATTTATTTTATTTATTTATACAAGCACTGGGTACAGTCAGAAGCGTGGAAGGGTGAGAGAATTCACCAGAGCCAGAGCGGGGAGCAGAGCAGGCAGAAGGACCGAAGTACACCGCTGAGGGGAGCAGCGGGCGGCAGGAGAGGTCTGCGCACCAATGTGGGACCCTCCTCCGGTGGCCGGGGAGCAGCCGGGGATCGAACCGGCGCTGCAGAGGCAGCGGGCAGCTTCGCAACCCAGCGCTCAACCGCTGCGCCACCGGGGAGGCCCTCTTTTTTTTTTTTTTTTAAAGATTTATTTATTTATGCATACAAGAGCTGGGGCACAGGCCAGAGATGCAGGTGGTGAAGGATTCACCAGAGACAGAGTGGGGAACAGAACAGGCAGACCGACTGAAACACACTGCTGAGGGGAGCAGCGGGCAAGACAGGAGAGGTCTGCTGCGCCACGTGGGTTGCTCTCTGGCCAGCTAGGGATCGAACTCGTGCTGCAGAGACTGTGGATTGCTTCATAGTGCGGTGCTTAACCCCTTGCGCCACCAGGGAGGCCTGCTTTTTGCTATTTTAAGACTCATGGATGTTAAGAGTATTTACTAATTGAAGAACTAGGGGACTGATAATATTGAAGAACACATTTATAAATATACTATAGAAAAATTCTGGGATGATCGGAGTGTCCCTAATTCCTGTTCCATTCAACCTCAATGACAATTGTTCACTTCATGTCCATGTTAGTCAAACAAGCAACTTATGCTGGAAGCAGGTTTTCAAAAGGGATTGAGTATAACTTTGGGAATCAGAATAATAACACCTTAGTGTAAGTAACTAAATATCTCCACTCATACAACTGTGTGGAGGTAGAGACCACTTGTGCTCCCAGGGGGGCCCCATGGAGATAGGAATAGCTTTCACTGTAGGGGGTGCTTCTAGTTCAGTAGTTTAAGGTAGGAGATGTGTCTGCTTGTATCCTCTGGACTTAGCACAGCTCCTGGCAGGGTAGGCTTCTTGTGGATGAAAGAACACACGACTATCTCAAGTCTAGTTTAGGTTGTGCAGGCATCATCAGAGAGAGTACACAGCACAGTTCATTGTAAGGTGGGAGAGGCAACTGCCGTGCAAATTCTATTCAATTAACATGAAGGCAATTGCATTGGTAATTGGTACTTTTTTCATACCCCTGGCTGCGAAGATGGCTCAAAGCATTTGATTCAGGTAGGCTCAATCATTAATTTTTCTTGGCCTGACAGGCAAACTTTGAGAAAGTGCTTGTTTTTCCACTCTTGAGTTGCTAGATGGAAAGTGGGTGGATGTTCTCTCTGGTTGCCTGGAGAAAGTAGTGGGTAGTAGGTAAAAATATAGCTCACCCACAAAATGAGGGATGCAGAGCCTAGAGTGAAGGACTGTGGACCCTGGACATGTCACTTAAGCCTTGGATCCAGCTGTTCTTAAATCTGAAATAGGTCAGAATGAGCTGGTTGGGAAGCCCAACAATCTTTTGATTAAATTGTTTGAACTGAGTTTGTTTCTTGCAACCAGTAAGCCCTGGATAATTTGTGTTTTTTGATTTTTAAGTCATGAACAGACATTGCTTTTATAAAATAAGAAAAAAAAGAGAAGTAAACGCGGATACCCACAGATCCATACTTTAGTGAAGAGTTCCATGTCTCTGATTTTTGACACAAGCTAAGTGAGCTCAAGGGTCATCCTCCCTTGGCTTCATTATCTAGCTGTGTCAAATCCAGTTTGGAGAGTGGGCAGGAATCAGGCTTGCTTCTGAATGCCACCATACTACTGTAGAGACAGTGGCCAATCTTTAGAAAATCCAAATTGAACAAAGTGAGGGAAAAACAACCTAGGGAAATGTCATGCAGAATCTACCTCCATTAGATGGAAAGCTTCCTAAATCTATGGCCTTTGGAAATTAACCATTCGAAGGTTCTCACTTAAGATGGTGCTTCTCTTTATATTATCTTATTAAGGTCTTTTGAAGAACATTAGTTTTAGATGTGGTCAAACTTGATTTATCAATTTTTTTTCTTTTATGTTTTGTGTCCTAGCTAAGAAATTATTGCCTATCCAAGATTGAGATGATTTTTCTCCTGTGGTTTTATTTAGACATTTCATTAAGTTTGCCCATTTAGGTCTATGATCTATTTCAAGTTAGTATTTCTGTATGGTGTGATATTGTTAAAGCACACCGGTGCCGTTCTTGTGTCCAAGAATGACCAAGACCCAAGTTCCATGCAAAAGCAAAAGTGGCCTTTATTAGCTAGCTCGAGCTAGGGTCGGAACCCCCAAGTGGAACTGACACAGCAGCCGCGCCCACACAGGGCTGGACCCCAGCACCAAAATTAAGCAGTTTAAATAGGCATACAGAAAGGGCCCCTTAGGGCAATCTGACAGCTTCAGATGTGGATTCTAGGAATCTGACTGTTAAGGTAATCTAATGGTTACAGATGCCCGGTTCTTAGAATCTAGGATTCCAGGAATTGCAACCTCACTGTCAGTTAAGCTCTTAAATGGCTGCTGTACTTTAAAATGGCTGCTGTTATGCTCTATTCTTACAGTATGATATAAATGTCAAAGTTCATTTTGTCTCCATATGAATATCCATAGTTCTAGCACCATTTGTTGAAAAATGTTCCTTCCCTATTGAATTACCTTGCCAACTTGGTTGAAATTCCATTTCTAGATTCTGTTATATTTCTCTGTTTTATATGACTTCTAATGCCAGTGACACATTGTTTTGATCACAGTGAGTCTTGAAATTAGGTGGTGCATGTTCTTTAACTCTATTCCTTTTTAAAAAAATGGCTTTGGCTCTTACAGGCCCTTTGCATTTCTACATAAGCTTTAAAATCAACTTGTCAGTTTCCACCAAAAAGATCTGCTTTAGAACAGATTTAGGTTGCTTTGATTTGTATAGATTGTATAGATCAATTTGGGAACACATGATTTAACAATATGTGGTCTTCTGGTCCATGGATGTGGTATTCTCTCAGTTTACTTAGGTCTTTAATTACTCAACAATGTTTGATAATATTTAGTGCAGATTTTACATGTTTTCTTAAATTTGTGTTTTGGTATCTTACATGTTTGATTATCTTATAAATTATATTTTAAAAATTCCAATTTCCAGTTTATTGTTTTTCAAAGAAGTAGAATTGATTTTAAAATATTTATATCCTGTGACATTCTTTTTTTTTTTTTTTTTTAAAGATTTATTTATTTATTTATACATACAAGCATTGGGTACAGTCAGAAGCGCAGGAGGGTGAGAGAATTCAGCAGAGCCAGAGCGGGGAGCAGCCGGGGATCGAACCGGCGCTGCAGAGGCTGCGGGCAGCTTCACAACCCAGCGCTCAACGCTGCGCCACCGGGGAGGCCCTATCCTGTGACATTCTTAAACTCACTTACTCTGGAAAGCTTTTTTCTCCCAATTCCTTAAGGTTTTCCACGTATGTGAATATGTCATGATCTGTGAATAGAAGTTATTGTTTCTTTCCAATGTGTCTGAGTGTGTGAAAAAAGTTTAATAGAATGTGAACCTCCTGAATTCATGGGAGAAACTTGGGAAAACTGAGTAACTCACAGAAATGATTCAAGCCATCACCTTAAATGTTATCTTCAGCTAAAGACAAAGCTTGTTGGAGGAAGAGGAAGGTCATTTATGGGAGATTACCAGGAAAAGCACAGTAGTCAAGGTATGATTGTTATGTAGATTTAAGTTCTTGACAAAAAGATTTGGTCAACCACCTCCCTTCACCTGTTTGCATATGGAGATTTCTCTTCATATATGTAAATGTTTGTGAGCAAAAACAGCTTTCAGAGCCCCTCCTATATCTGCTGTTTTCCAAAAATAATCAAACTAAAATAGTCTTTTTACCAAAGAGATGTATTTTCGGGCAGCAAACTTTATTCCTCCAAAGTCAATACATGTAAAACACTAGGTAAAGGTAAAAGGATAGTACTAAGCATAAAGTAGGCACTATATAATATGTTTGTTAAATAAATGCAATAAAAAATTAAAAAAACAAGTTAGACATTTGAGAAGTGATTAAAAATTCCTATCTGGCTTCCAATGAATACAAGTTCCATAGAGGGCTAAGAACTAGCTGTTTTCTCCTTTAGAAGTAAAGAAAGAAGAGACTTTCAGTGCTGACTTTATTTTTTTAAGCAAGGGAAAACTCCCAACAATCTCAAAGTTTTAAATAAAGCAAGTTTCTTTGAACAAGACTTGTTATTACTTGGGCAGAAAAACCAAGTCCTTTTCATTACTCACCAACAGATAAACCACAAGAGTCAAGGGTATATATTAATAGTGAGTTGCCTAACGGCTCTCTTACTTTGAAGATGTTGGCTCAGTCAACTTTATAAACCACATCTTCTTCTAAATGTAGGGGAGCAAAAATGTTTCACTCCAAAATACAAAAATATGTATTACTGGCCAGAGATTTATTTCGTGGGAGGGTCTCTGACGACTGAGTGGAGGTCACCCTTTTGAGAAAGACATTTACATGTTAAAGGAGGTGCTCTGCCCTTGCTGTCTTTGGAAGACCTAAACTCCTTAACTCTTTCCAATGGAGAAGGCAGAATTTAAATCTGTATAACATTCTTACCTTTGTTTATCGTGCCTTCCCTGTTAACTTCCCAGACCTTCCTCTTCCACCCCCACCCCCGTTTTTTTTTTTTTTTTGTTTTTTTTTTGTCTTAGTTGAGTTATTTAAGATGGTGTCTGAAGCTATGTGGGTGAGTGACATCGTCATGCTGGTTCTTTCCTATGTATATAGGAGATATACATATTATTATCAAATTACTCTTTTAACTTTTTCTCTTATCAATCTGTCTGAGATTTATTTGGCTGTTTGCTAACCTAGAAGGACCCAGCACTAATGGAGGACAAGAATAGAAAGACTGGAAAGGAGGTGCCCCAAGACCAGAACCTGACTCACAAGGAGGTGGGGGTCGAGGGGAATAACATGACCTTTATCTCAGCTGTAGAGGTCGTGACCCTCAGGCACCAGAGCTTTATCACAAGGCATGAGACCCAAGCAGGATCCCAAGCTCCAGGGAGTGGAGCACAGACCTGAGGGTAAAGATTTAGAGATTGGGCCCACCCTGGAATCTCGGTCCCTTTTGGATTCTGCCTGGTTATCCAAAATCAGCAACAAACTGAAGGCTCACAAGGAGTGACCCTCCCAAACAGAAGGGGGCTATATCAGTGCAGTCTCTGCACAGGCTCAGGACAGCACGCCCACTGCCCCCCTGTGACTATTGCAGGTGCCTCTTTTCACCAACTCTCTCCCTCTGCAGGGCAGCAGCCTCCTGCCTGCCTGTGACCTGTACCTGCTGGGGCTTCTCCTCACTGACCTCCCTCAGCAGGGCAGCTCTCTTCAAGGCCGCCCGCCTGCAACCATGCAGGCCCCTCTCAGCAAACCTGTCCCTTTCAGGGCACCTCTTCCTGCCCTCTTGTGTCTATGCAAGTTTCCTTTATTCTTCTGTCCTTTCCTTAATAAACTCGTTCTTTAATTATAACTAACGTCTCTGTCTCATGGAGAAACTCACTGGGGCAACTTGCCGTGTTGCTGAAACAGGAGCTCTGGTGAAAACCTTTACCAGAGTGAACCCAAGGACCCCACACTCTGAAACCACAGACTCCAAAAACCTCAGCAAGCATGATAAGGGATGATATCCTTTGCATCCTGACACAAAGCACAAAGAACCTACATTTTCTTCATTTGTCAGGTGTTGCATCGGGCAACACCACACTGATAAAGACACAGGAGTCATGGAGCAGGCTACATAGTGTAGGATGCTGCTGAAGAGCAAGATCCTGCCTTTTTATTGATATACAGCATAAGGGGGCGGAGAAAAAGGAAAGGGAAGGAGATTACAGAAAGGGGAAGAAAGTAGAAGATCAGGGATTGTGAGACTGTCCTCCAGGCACTTCTCATCTGCTTGATGACTGGTATTGTCATTGGGATCATGCCCTAGTTCCCCAGGTGGTTTCAATCTTATCAACTACATCTGATCAGCTTCTGGGGCCCTTTGTTATACATCATTCCTTGGCCCCCCGGGCATTCCCGTGATGTATAAATCTGGGTGTACGTGTTATGCATCTGTCATCACCACCCCCACCATCAACATTGTGTTCCCGGTCGTACCTCGTGATGCATAGCCTTTCCTCCTGATCTAGCTTTATTCTTTTGTTTGCTTTGAAAGGCACCTTGCAGGGTTGGGCTCCTGTACCTTGCTTAGGATTTAGAACTGTAGGTAACAAAATGGTGGCTGAACAGGCCGCTAAGGAGTAGCAGACCCACAGTCAGGAATGATATTGGTTGAAGAGCTTCTGGAATTTATGAAACCTTGTAAGCTATATCCTAAACTGTCCTCTATAGTGAATTCTAGCCTAAGACTCATCAGCAGGCAAGAGAGAAAAGCCATCTGCATAGGCTTTAAGTCAGAACCAGCTCCTGTCCTGTTCTGTGGAACAGACATGACGTGCATAATGATCAAGGATCCAGATAAAGAAAAGTTAAACAAAGGGTACCTAGCCTTTGCATCTTCACAACATTCTTTAGACACCAGCAAAATGATTAAGGCCCAAGATTTGCCCTCCTCTTTGAGGACCAGTAAGAAGCCAGAGAATGACATCCTGAATGAACTCCATCCCATTACAACCTTATTGATTCCACTCCCATTGTAACAGGGTGGTCCCCAGGAAAGGGGGAGGTTCCCTGCCCCACCCAAGAGAGGGTGGAGCTGAGCAGGGAGAGGAGAAGCTGCAGAAGAGACTGAGGAAGGAAGCAGGATGGAGCCAGGAGACCTGGAGGAGGCGCATGGAGCCTAGAGACACGTGAAGAAACTGCGCTTGTCTTTTGGTCGTGGACTGGGTGACACAGATGTGGGTGAGACCCGTGGGGAGGTGACCATGGCAGCTTTTATCTTGATGTTGATTTTGCTCTTTTCCTTCCGGGCTTGTCTGGTTGTTTCTGACCCTTTTCTGTGGGTCCCCACTGGAAGATGCTTTAGACTTGTGGCAGGCTTTGGGGCCTTGTTCTGGGCCGATCCCATTTGGATGGACTTTTACCCACTTTTACCCACGAGGGGACGGGTAACTTTGGGTGCTTGATTTAGAAACTAGACTCTTTGCCTTACCTGTATTGTTTCCTAGTTTTATTAAAGTTCTTCCCATTAAAGTCTCATATGTTTTGTGTTGATGTGGCGGATGGCAGAACCCATTTAGAATAGGCAGGTTTGCGGGTTTGGGCTGCTCCTCTCCCTGCCCTGTAACACCATCTCCACATTGATGAAATTTCAGGACTACACCTCCCAGCATGCCATGTCATGAACCCGACTTCCTGAATAGGGGACCACTGGGAACCAAGGGTGGAGTTAAGCAATTATGCTTGATTACCCTTCAGTTGTGTGCTAATGCTTCTGTGCACACAGATGGTAATTATTTAGGTCAAGATAATTTAGGAAACAAAAAGATACAAATCTATAGGGAAAACCAAAAATCCCCTGTCAAAAACAATTAGATATTTGATGTTTATAACTCACTGTCTCTACCTGTATAAACTGAACTCAAACTTGTGATTATTGAAAGGATCCTCATAGAGTAAAACCTGTTGGACTACTTTCCTTGTTCAAATCCTTGCTTTGATTACCTAATAAACTCTTAGTCTAACTGTTATTAGGACTTTTATTTCAGCTAACAATGGCATAACTAATTGAGAAGGAAGAAAATGCAATAGGTAATTTTTTATACAAACAAAGATTTTTGAAATGTTGAAAAACTTAACTGGGAATATAACAATCATAATGTAAATCATATACTTTTGTCATCACTTGGGAATTTTTGTCACCAAAATACTTTTGATGGCAAGTTTTCATAAATAGACGTTGGGAGATTGGGAGATAAGATTTGATGAATATTTTATTCTGTATCCCAAAAAACTGTTTTTAAACTACCAACTCTTTCTGGGAAAAAATTCTGCTCTACCAAGAGAACATTTCAGAGAGAATAATTTAGGGATTCTAGGGACCTCAGAAACCATCAAAAGAGGCAAAATAGAGTTATAGTGGCCAGGAAGCTCCTCACTGCCTTGAAGAGACAAGAACAAATGCATTTTATAAGGAAAATTAATTTTGATATGTAAAGTTTCACTTCAGCACATCTTGCTTATTTTTTTCATGCTTAAATTTTTATGAAGCTAGTCCTGCAAACAAATTCTTATGTATAAAATATTTCCAAAGAGGTAAGTCATTTATGATCCGTGAATCTTGGTCCCATATTCAATTTCTCACTGGAGAGGGTATATCCAATTGATTGATTTTATATCATTCTCAAGCCTTTCCACTTAAATCCTAATTCTCTCTACTATCTTTTCAAGTTCATTTTGTTTGGATACTCCCTCAAATAAAATATTTAAAAAATTCATTACAGTTGTTGACTATATTGTGAGTCATTTCCAAGATTAAAACTGGATGTGACTGGACTCTATTTAAACCAATGCTTTCTCTACTTATCTGCATTGGGGATTTCAGAGATTTCTTTAGCCTAGCATCATCATTTGTGGGTATACTATCCTGTCGTTCACAGAACTATTTCAACCGGAACTTTGAATGCAGAGCTGTCCTGTCTGAACGCTTCTGCTATACCAGAGATTTTTCATTTTCCTTTCAAATCCTGCAGTATTATTTTGATTTTTAACAGCAACATAAAATTGTAATTTTTTTAACCCTAAAAATGACATTTGTGGTATTTCCTTGACTCTAAGATGCCCCAATCATTTAATGGAAACTTTTTGGGAATGGTACCTCCCAAATATGAGAGAGCTCGTAGTTTCAGAAAAGTTAAATTGTGGGGAGTAAATTTTGTCTTATAATAATAGTACGTGTACTGAAGTGGAAAAATATTCAAGATCTATTTTCAAGGGAAAAAAGCAAGTTGCAGGGCAGTGTGTTAACAAGTATAACAAAGAGCCCCCAACTCCATGGAGTAGAAGGATACGTCTTGTGCACATAACAGTCCTTAGCAGGCGAACAGTTTCTTGTGAAGACTCCTGCAGGCACTTAGGCAGGGCTAGACTGAAGGAAGCTCTGTCACCTCCCACATGGGGCCACCTTCATCCCAACCTGCTAGAAGGAGAAAAGACCTTGGAGGAGCAGGTGTGAGAGGTTTTCAGGGCCAGGCCTAGAAGAAGTGCACATCATTTCTGCACATGTTCCATTGGCCACACTTGGTCACTTGACCACATCTAACTGCAAGGCAGGCTGGGAAATGTATTCCAGGCGTTATTAGAAGGGAAGAAAACAAAATGTAGTCTAGCAAGTTCTGATGTATATCTGTATATGTCTTAGTTAAAAATATAGAAATCTTTTTTCTGTAAATGTTATTTATTGTCCTGTATTATTTTCATTATTGTTTATGATAATTCTTTATTTTCATTTTTTAAAATGAAATATATTTATTTAAATATATATATTTTACATCATTGTTCATTTTTGTATAATGTTTGGGTTTTCCTCTCAGGTGTAATCCCATAAAATTCCTACCACCAAGTCACCCGTAAACTGTCACCATAGTCTCTTGTGATTTTCCTCCCCTCATTTGATGCCTCTCCCACCCCCTCTCCTGCTGTATGTCTCCAATTTATAGTTTCCCTGCTAGTTCTCTCTCTCTCTTTCTCTGTCTCTCTCTCTTTTGAATAAAGAAATTTTAGGTGTATTAGTCAGGGTTCTCCAGAGAAAGAGAACCAATACTTTATTATGAATATTTGACTCATTAACTTATGGAGGCTGAAAAATCCCACAATCCGCTCTGCAAGGGAGACTGGGGAGAGCCGTGGTGTAATGTCAGTGTGCCTCTGAAGGCCTGAGGACCAGGGGACTTGGTGGAAATCCTAGAGGAGGAGGGCAGTGGGCTAAGTTCATGATTCAAATGCTAATTTCAACTGGAAAAACCTTTACAGACATCCCCAGAAACAATCTGGGCGCCTTGTGATCCACTTGAGTTGACACAAAATTAACTATCATCTAGCACACTCATAGAAATAGCTATGGAAGACTATGAGTGAAATAACTTATGCTTTACTTGAGCAGATGGAATATAGGTGAAATTAAAATTTTTTCTTTATCTCTTTAAAAATATGTATTATTTTTGGAGGCATCAAAATCAAAATTTAAAAATATTGTAGATGTCTATCATGTCCCTAGCAGTGGGATGGAAATACCTTCTTTATGTAAAGTTTCTAAGGCTTGTGAAGAATAGGCCTCTCCAAAGATGTGCAGATAGGCTTTTTGAAGATATCCAGAGCAGGATTTTTCCAATATGTCACCTGGCATGTGGAGCTCAGATCAACTGAGGCCTTGTAGGTCTCAGGAGAAACTGCTGCCATAACCTTAAAGGATGCAGATGACCTAGATTTAGGGATCCTCTCCAGAAATAACCTTTTTATTGGAGAAACATGTCTTAGGCAGGGCAAATATCCAGAGTACCTGGATTTGCCGTATGAAGTCATCCCCAGACCCTTATCCTTAACTTGGGATAAAACCCTCAGTCTGTACCATTTACGCTACAATTTACAATCATGTAAACTCTCATACATATGTAGTGAATGTGTTCTTTTTCTCCCATTAGTCTGTCTGATGTTAATTTGTTTGCTCTACCAGCCTATGAAGGACCCAGAGGAGTAGGGGGAAATCCCCCCTGTGCCCTAACAACATGTCTACACTAGACTCAGCAGAGTCCTCCCTGAGATCCCAGCTGCGCTCAGAAAGGCTGGCAGCCAGAAAGAGCATCTAAATGATGTGCAAGACTTTATAGAGTAAGAAAGCAGCATCTATTGTGTCTGCCTGGTGACACAGATTTATCGTTGATTGAGTTTACAGGAACTTTAGGGCTCTTTGAGCACAGTGATACTTTGGTTACAGCACATTAGGCACACACAATAAATTGCTGCTATTCACACTTAATTAAAGATGCACTTCGCTAAAATAAATCACCACCAAGAGGGGATCTCAGGGAAATTAAGCCAGCCCACCTGCCAGCTCGCTCGCCCATCCTCCAACTTAGAATGGGTACTTAACCCAGTCGCCTAATTAGGATAACAAGTATTTTTAATGACCTCAGTTTCTGCTACCTGGGATAAAGATCACACTGGAGATTTACAAAACTCCAATAGAAAATTTGGGGTTTGTAATGATTCAAATATTTTAAGCAGACTATACATGTAGTCATTTGGTAAGTTCAGCATTGTGATTTATAAGAAATGTATGTATGTATATATATATTTCGCATATCTATTTGGTCTTCATCAACAGTTTCTGGCTCACAACTCCCAAACCCCTTGGAAATGCCTATGTGTTGACAGTGATGATGGCATCATTTGTTACGTGAATGAGGTGACTTGGAGACCTCCTGAAGATGGGGTCTGACTGCCTGGCTAACAACTATGTGGTTAGAGTGTTTGAACCTCCAGCCCCTACCCCCACATCGACGGGGAGGGCAGAGGTTGTCTCAATGACCAATGAGTGAATCAATCATGTCTGTGTTTGCTTCTTCTCTGTAAGAAACCAAAAAGAAAGGGCTCAGGAGAGCTTCAGGGTTGGTAAACATCTGGAGATTTGGGGACCATGGTTCCCTTGAGGGTCATGGCAGCTCGGTCTGTCCTTTCTTGATACCTTGCCCTGTGCGCCTCTTCCAACTGGCTGTTCCTGTAGTAGTTGGTGATTTAGTGAGACAATGGGTTTCCTGAGTTCTGTGAGCCGCTCTAGTAAATTAACTGAACCTGAGGAGAGGTCCTGGGGCCCTGGGATTTATAGCCAGCTACCGAAGCACAGTTAACAGTGTGGGCTTGTGACTGGTCTTTGAAGTGGAGGGAGGTCTCAGGAGACTGAGCCCTTTAACTGTAGACAGTGATGCTCTCATAGACAGTGTCAGAAATGAGTTGAATTCTTTTTTTTTTTTTTAAAGATTTATTTATTTATTTATACAAGCACTGGGTACAGTCAGAAGCGCGGGAGGGTGAGAGAATTCACCAGAGCCAGAGCGGGGAACAGAACAGGCAGACTGACGAAATACACTGCTGAGGGGAGCAGCAGGCGGCAGGAGAGGTCTGCGCGCCATGTGGAACCCTCACCGGCGGCAGGGGATCGAACCAGCGCTGCAGAGGTTGCGGGTAGCTTCGCAACCTTAACTGCTATGCCACCAGGAGAGGCCCTGAGTTGAATTCTTGGACACCTTGTTGGGGTCTGAGAACTGCTGGTTGGTGTGGGAAAGCCTCCACCCAGACCCATGCTGGAATTGGGCCCGGGAACCCCTTCAGTAAGAAAGGGAGAGTGGGATCATGTACTCGCCTGTTCTCAGGCAGGCTGGTTTCTTTTGACCTCTGGAGTTGGCTGTTCCTACATTTTAATTGAATTGGTTACTTTACAGGCCCTGTGATAACAAATAGGATAACATTTCAGTGTATTTCTGTGACCTAGGAGTTACTGTTTTTTTTTTTTAGCATATGTGTTTTATTTTTTTTTAAAGATTTATTTATTTATGCATAGACGAACTGGGGTACAGGCCAGAGGTGTGGGGGGTGAGAGGATTCACCAGAGACAGAGTGGGGACCAGAACAGGCAGATTGGCTGAAATACACTGCTGAGGGGAGCAGCGGGTGAGTCAGGAGAGGTCTGCTGCACCATGTGGGTAGCATTCTGGCTGCCCGGGGATCAAACTCGTGCTGCAGAGGCTGCAGATTGCTTCATAGTGCAGTGTTTAACCCCTTGCGCCACCAGGGAGGCCCTGTGGGTCACAGTCTTTAAAAAAAAATTGTGAAGGACTGAATTGGTTTGGATTTTACCTAATATGAATCCAGACTTTTCGATATGCCATGTGGAGCCATAAATATGTATTTGAGACAAGACCTGAGGAAGAATTTAGGCACTAGCTTGATTTCTGGACACCTTAGCAAGAACTTAGAAAGATTTGGTTTCTCCTTTATCATATTCCTTTTATCTTAAACTCCTTTTCTGGATGCCCCCCCCACCCCATGCCACCTGTCCAGGGAGGTGGTCTACCTATGGTCTGAAGACACAAATAGATGTTCCTAGGGCATAGAAATTAAAAGTCCCTTTGGAAATGGAAGGTGCTGGGGTGGGGAGGGCTAGCCGGGCTCTGCTCTTGACCCAGACAAAAAAGAAGGCCTATTTCAGGGCCATCGCCTGAGAGCAGCAGACTGTATTTTCCATCAGATGCCAAGTTGCAAAATGTCGCTGCTCCTCTTCTGTCACTGAGCAAATCTCTCGGGTTTTGATGGTAATTTCTGCAAATGAATGGCAACCAGCGCGGGGCTCCTGCTGCAGCTGATGGCTGGTTCTTGGGCCCAGGGCAAGGGATGATGGACTCTCAGGCCTTCTCTCACTTGCTGGAGCTCTTGGGAGGCTGTTGCTTGTCCGGGACGTGGCCTCCCAGGCCTGCTGGGCCTCCTCTTGCCCCTGCAGCTCTGGCTCTGTGTGTCAGACCTGCGAGCTCTTCTCTCTACCGAGCGGCACAGTGCAGAGTTCACTTCCACTAAATCTTCCCTGACATTTTGCTGAAGTTACGGTTTCCCAACACCAGCAGTTCTCTGGTGACCTCAATGGAAGGGAGCCAGCCTCTAGCAAATCTCTTGGAGGAGCAGGCAATAAATAAAGGCCTGGGCAGTGAGTGCAGCAAGGATGGAAACCTGCTGTTTTGTCCAATTGCATCAAGAAAGAAAAACGCCCCGGAATCTATCTTGTCCGATTTGGTGGCCATTACTCAGAAAGGACATTCCCTGGAGAGGCTAATTCTCTTGTTCTCATTCTGGCTTCTTTTCTCTACTGCAACAGGGCCAGAGAGGGCTGACTGTTGCTTGTATCCTTCATGAACTACTTCTGGAGCAAAGTTGCCGTTGTCTGAAAAGTCCTGCCTAATTCAGAACAGTTTTCAGAAGCATAACAAGGAATCAGGATATGGAGGGTTTTATTTTTTATTTTAAGATTTATTTTATTTATTTATACATGCAAAGCTAGGGTGTAGGCCAGAGGTGCAGGGTGTGTGTGAGGACTCACCAGACACAGAGTGGGGAGCAGAAGAGGCGGAATGACTGAAATACACTGCTGAGGGGAGCAGCGGGGAGACAAGAGAGGTCTGCTGTGCTGTGTAGGTCACCTCCCTGGCCAGGGATCCAACTCATGCTGCAGTGGCTGCCTATAGCTTCATAGTGCTGAGACTTAGCCCCTTACACCTCCAGGGAGGCCCTTACATAAATAGCTCAGGGAACAACCCATCCTTCCAACAACCCACACTGCAAACACTAATTGAGCACGTGCCACATCCCAGGTATTGTTTTGGACCGCAGGCAGGAACAGAACAAAGAACTGTGGGGAGCTTCTTGCATTTGGGGAATTATAAGTAGTTCTGAATAGCATGGATGAAGGATGCATATGATTTCTCCTTGTTTTCAAAGATAGGAAAGACAAAACCATTTTCCTCATGGAGTTGTGTTGCGTCGGGCCACACCACACTGATAAAGACCCGGGAGTCGTGGAGCAGGCTGCACAAGGCAGGATGCTGCTGAGAGCAAGACCCTGGCTGTTTTGATTGATAGAATAATCACAGAGCATCAGCTACGTGCGGTAGGAGGACAAGGAGAAAAGGATGGATGACACGCAGGAATGTCATCTAGGGCTTGGGGGGACACGAGTCTGCTGACCATGTTATCAGCTTGATGACCAAGTGTCGTCATCAAAACTAGACCCCAGACCCCTGGCCGTGGTCCTAATCTTATCAACAAGGCATTCCACGGATCAGCTCCTGGGGTCCCTTGTCATACATTGGTCCTCGGGCCCCCTGGGCGTTCCCGGTCCTACCCCTTGATGCATGCCCTTCCCAGGGCGATCAAGCTTTCTGCTCTTGATTGATATGAAAGGCACCTTGCAAGGTTTGGCTCCTATGACTGTGACTGGACAGTTCTGACCTTTGTATAGGAAGGCAGAGCTGCGGTAACCATCATGGTGGCTGAACAGGCCGCGTAAGTCTAGCAGCCCCACAGAGTTGCTATTTGAATGAAAAGAACAGAGAAGAAAACAGCCAAGGTGTGACGTTCTTTAACAGGAGTGTGTGCGGTGCTGCGGGAGCTGAGGAGAGAGGGCAGAGCCCGGGAGGCCAGGGGGGGTCTCACTGGGCAGAGGAAGCTTGGACTGAGTGTTGAAGGGAGTAGATTTTTCTCAAGTCAACAATGGATGAGCGTGAACTCCAGAGAGCGGAAACAGGACTTGCAAATGCCCAAAGGCCTGAAGAAGCAACCACTAATATGCTGCTGCTCGGAAATAACTATAATGTGTGGTGCTCAACAGCCAGCACACAGACGTGCGTCTGGGAGGACCTTGTATTTCCCCGGGCAGGAAACGTGGGTCCAGAGCCGCCCTGAGTTCACGCCTGCCCAGTGGCCAGGGAGCGCCGTGGCCCGGGGCGAGGGAACTCCTCTGAACCTAAGGCTCAGCCTTTGGAAAACCGAGCAGCAGCATCTACAACGCAGGCGTATAACAGAAGCAAATGGAGGCTCTGAGTGACTGCCACCGACCATGGCCCCCAAGTGTGACCTGTTCCCTCCATTTATCTTCTATGCTAGAAGTGGGAGCCGCCCTGGCAGTGAGGGTCGGGGGTCAGGTGGCCCCGGGCAAGACATCCTCTCCTGTTCAGGTTGTGTCCAGGGCTGGAAACTCCCCGGAGGGGCCTATAGGGGTTGGAGGCTAGACTGACACTTTGCACCTTTACTTGGGGGGCAGTGACCAGCTCTCATGGCCCCTCCAAGCACGGACATCTCAGAGCACAAAATGCTCATTTACTCTGCTGATATTCAGGGTCGCCAGGGAGAAGCTGTCAGCTCTTCAATGCCACACAAGGCAATGCCACACAAGGAAACCGCATACCGCTCCCCAGATAAATGGGTGCTCACCAAAGCTGGCACACAATTTCAGGGGACCCCCTGGCCCCCCACATTAAGACCGCAGCGTGAGGTGGGCGCTACACCCTCCTAGCAAGCAGAGGCGGTCCCTGGGGAATGCAGAAAGCTCACCGGACAGGGCAGCCCCCCAGGACGGCGGTGGCATCTGGACTCTGCCATCCGAGAAATGCAGATGCCGACATGCCAGCTCTCCGGCCTCTCACCCCTGAGCTTCTTCTTCGCTGCGTTCGGTTTTCTGAGTGGCAGATGCTCATTAGGTCATGTGGAGTGATCTCATTTGCGCGCAGCAGTGATGGGCAGAAAATCTCTGAGGCTGCAGCAGCGGCCCCCGAGCCTCAGATCGATCCAGAAGAGCAGGGCGGAATGACCTCCCTTCATGGACCGCGAGCTCTGCGGAAAGAGTTTTAATTATAACATTGAAGTGCATTTGTCTTATAAGGCATATCAGGGATAAAATATTAAAAGGACAAATACTCTTTTCCAAGAGAATGAGTTTGCCTGCCAGTGTATTTTATTGGAACAATAATTCTGACAAAATCAAAGTAACACCCGAGCTCCTGCCAGGGGAAGTTGATGAAAGGGGAGCATCTGTCATAACAACCAATACCCTCTATTCAGCACCGACGGTGCACCCGCCTGCTCTGCCTGCTTCACTCTACCCTCCTGCCGATGCCACGGGGATCCGCGTTACTCACCGGGAGACTGAGGCCCAGGGGGATTTGTCCAAGATCACACAGCCAGGGGGAGGCAGATGGAATTTCAACCAGCGCTGCCTGATTATAAAGCACATCATCTTTCCTTTTAAACTATCTCTAAATTTAATCCCTCCCCTCCGCCATAACATGTAGAGGTGGTTAAAAGATCAAGAATGCTGGCAAAGTCCATAGCAAAAGTCAGTCATCTTGTGCCCAGTAACCCCACTCTCTCAGTCAGGGTTAACCAGAAAAACAGGTCAAATTGATGCCTGCCTGCCTGTCTAATTTATCTGCTTATCTATCTATCTATCTATCTATCTATCTATCTATCTATCTATCTATCTATCTGTCTATCTATCTCTCTGCCTATCTATTAATCCGTCCACCTACCCACCATCCATCCATCCACCAACCCTCTATCTATTTATCTGCCTATCTATTAATCCGTCCTCCTACCCACCATCCATCCATCCATCCACCAACCCTCTATCTATCTATCTATCTATCTATCTATCTATCTATCTATCTATCTATCTATCTATCTATCTATCCTAACTCTCTGCCTATTAATCCATCCATTATCTATCTATCTATCTATCTATCTATCTATCTATCTATCTATCTATCTATCTATCTATCTATCTAACTAACTAACTATAATATATAGAAAGCTTACTATGATGAGCTTGGGCAAGCAATTATGGAGGCTGGCAAACCCAAATATGCAGGCTTGCCATGCAGGCTGGAGGCCCAGCGTAGAACTGGTGATGCAGTTCAAGTTGGAAGGCACAGCTCTTTTTTTTTTTTTAAAAGATTTACTTATTTATACAAGAACCGGGGCAAAGGCCAGATGTGCGGGAGGGTGAGAGGATTCACCAGAGACAGAGTGGGGAACAGAACAGGCCGACTGAAGAAATGCGCTGCTGAGGGGAGCAGCAGATGAGACAGGAGAGGTCTGCTTTGCCATGTGGGATCAAACCCACGCTGCAGAGGCTGCACAGACAGCTTCACAGAGCTGCGCTCAATAGCCCGCGCCACGAGGGAGGCCCAGCAGAGCTTTCTTGCTTGAGGAAAATCATCTTTGCTCTATGGAGGCCTTCAGTTGATTGAATGAGACCCACCCATGTTATGGAAAAACAAACTGCATTACTCAGAATCCACCTATTTAAATGTTAATTTCATCCAAAAACACTCACAGAAATAATTTTTGTTGTTGTTTATTTTTGTTTTTCTCTCACAGAAAAAAATCTTTGACTAAAAAGCTGGGCACTGTGGCTCTGCCAAGCTGACATGAAATTAACTGTGGCATCCTCTTTCAATTCTATGAGGTTTTAATCTGGTACTTCCTTCTATATTTCTTAAAAGATGCCCTTATTGTTATTTCTGGCTTTATTTCTGCTTTAAGTATCACCTATTGGCTTTTCACTAGAGCTCCTTCTGGCTCTTCACCAGAAGATTTTGCTAACACTCTTCCCAGTGAGACCTGTCCCTGCACTGTCCTTTCAACACCATTGAACAACCCTTTAAATCAATATTCAGAGCTCACATTATTATGCCTATTAGTCACAGCTGAGTCACAGGGAGTGTTCCAATTACATCTCCTGGCTGTTCATCTTCCTGTTTTTTCTTAGAACAAACATCACCTCATGTTTAGCTTTCTACTTCACTGCTTAGTATCTATCCTGGATCATCCCCCCATTCTGTCAGAACTAAGAAATCACTCAATCTACATTTTGGAAATTCCCTCAATTTCATTTCTGATCTTCCTATTGACTTTTTAAAATTTTATTTATTTTATTTTTTAAAAAGATTTATTTATACGATAACTGGGGTACAGGTTAGAGGTGTGGAGGATGAGAGGATTCACCAGAGACAGAGTAGGGAGCAGAACAGGCAGATTGACTGAAAAACACCGCTGAGGGGAGCAGCAGGAGAAACAGGAGAGGTCTGCCGCGCCTGTGGGTAGCTCCCTAGCCGGCCGGGGATTGAACCTGCGCTACAGAGGCTGTGGACAGCTTCACAGAGTGCACTCAACCTGCTGCGCCACCGGGGAGGCCCTTAAAATTTTATTTTTAACTTTCAAGAGTTTGTTATTGTTTTCAGAATGTTTATATTTTGAGCATCTCTTATTCTCAACTCAGGGATGCATTAGCTTACCTTACTCTAAGGATAAGAATTATAGATTTTGGACTGGCCTCTTCTGTTCTCTTGACTATCTCTTCTTCCTCTAAGTTTACTTAATCTTTTGTTTTACTTTGATCTCTTTCACATTATAGGACTCTTCCAAATGTCAAGTAATCCTTAATTGTCCATTTTTAAAAAAGATTTATTTATTCATACAAGCACTAGGGTACATGCCAGAGGCACGGGGGGAGGGTGAGAGGATTCACCAGAGACAGAGCAAGGAGCAGAACAGGGAGGTGCCCAAACTGTACTGCTGAGGGGAGCAGTGGGCAAGCCAGGAGAGGTCTGCTGTGCCATGTGGGTAGCTCCCTGGCCAGGACCAAACTTGCTCTGCAGTGGTTGCACGTAGCTTCATAGTGCCTACACTTATCCCCTTGCACCACCAGGGAGGCCCCAATAAATAAATAAATCTTAAAAAAAAAAAGAAGAAGTGCCTGGAGAGCAGACTCACAATCCCTAATCTCCTTCCCTTTCCTTTTTCTTCTCCCCCTTATGCTGTATATCAATAAAAAGGCCGGGATCTTGCTCTTCAGCAGCATCCTGCGTTATGTAGACTGCTCCATGACTGCTGTGTCTTTATCAGTGTGGTGTTGCCCGATGCAACATTCACTAATCTTTCAGCAATTCTCTTTGTAGCTCACTCCACGGAGGGATTCAAGAAGTCAGATTTTAAGTACCAGGTAGAGCGCTTAATAGACTAAGAGTCACTTAGCCGAGTTGACTGTAAAGTAAATCCCTTTCCCCGTTATTGTTGCCAGCTGGCTTGGTTTATCAAACATGTGGTTCAACTGCTAAAGTGGCTGGTCCGCTATGAATGGCAGGCAGTCGGCTCTCTAGGATTCTTGGCAGGTCTTACAACTACTATGTTGTTTTGGTCTCAGGGGAAATCAGGTTTTAACTTGGCCGAGTACGGCTTCATCCCTGATAGTGTAAAGTCATCTTGAAGCCTGTCTAAATACTGTTCTCTCCTTTTCCCCTTGTTGTTTGACAAGCTTCTCATTTTTTAAATCTCAGAAGAAATGCCAGCTGTTCTGTAACACTTCTTCTAGCTCTCATCTCTATCTTCTCAGGGTGCTTTTTATGGGGTTTTGGGGTAAACTGTCCCATAGGATTGCAATCACTTGCTTGTAAGTTGCAAGGTGACAGTGTCAGGTACTATCCATGCCTGGCTTGTGCTTGGGGACACCATGGCATCTTGGTTGGTGGCATGCACAGCCACCAACAATTAGCAAAGTTTGGGTGTCCTTTTCCAGGAATGGTGGTGGTTTCTGTTGATCTACCTTTTGGCTCTCCCCTGTCATCTCTGGAGGTAATTCAAGTCTTTCTATGGCAACACTCCTTACTTACCCTCCCTGCCAGGAGAAGGAACTGGGATATGAGTGAAAAATAAAAGAGAAAACCAAGAGCAATTAGCCTCTGCACTGGGGGTGCATGTATATGGGATGGACAGGAGACTGGGGTTCAAAGTCTTGGCTCTCTCGGATCTTCCTCCTTTGGAATGTGTCCTGCTCCTGTGCTGCTGGTGGCCCCAGGTTCCCTTAGCTCTTCTGTCCTGGTTGTTCTCGTGTCAGCAGCCTGCAGACATCCAGTGCCCAAAGAAGGCCATCAACCCTATGTGTCTACTCCAGTTGGAAAATTCCTTTATTTCAAGACATTTTCTAGTACTTAGTAGAAAATGAATGATTTCCCTACTTTGGCATTTGGGCTTGCCTTTAATGAGCATGCCTGTGCACAAGGTTATAATGGGATCTTTGCTGTGATGCTGGAGGAGACTACGGGTACACAGGGGCCCTGCAGAATGTGTTTGAAGGGGCCCAGCTCTGATGGCAAAAGAATATTTCTCATAAAGATGAACAAAGAGGGGCCTCCCTGGTGGCCTAGGGGGTTAAGTCTCATTGCTATCACTGTGATGGCCTGAGTTCAATCCTTGGCCAGTGAGCTGACCCACATGGCACATGGCAGACCTCTCCTGTCTCACCCACTGCTCCCCTCAGCAGTTTATTTCAGTATATCTGCCTCTTCTTCTCCCCAGTCTGTCTCTGGTGAATCCTCTCCCCCTCTCCCCCCCATACCTCTGGCCTGCACCCCAGTTCTTAGATGCATAAATAAAAATAAATCTTAAAAGAAATGAACAAAGAGTGTTTTCAAAGGAATAGGACCAACTTTTTTTTTTTTACATGGAACATTTAAAAAAAGCCACAAGACACTCTAAATATTCATCAGTTGGTGAAACAACTGGTAAAAAACCAAAAATCTAAGAGAACGCTATTTGGTAGAAAGAAGGAGCTTCCACGGATACATGCAAGGATGTGGCTGGATTCAGGAACATTATGTTGAGTGAGAGGAGCAGGAAGAAAAGACGACAGGGCACACAATTCCATTTATATGAACTGTCTAGAAATGAAAATATATGGGGATGGAACTGATGAGGGGTTTTCTGGGTGAGAGCTGGAGTGCACCTGGATCCCCCATGGATACAGCGTTTCTGTTTTTTGGTTTTTTTTTTTTTAAAGATTTGTTTATTTATGCATATAAAAACTGGGGAACAGGCCAGAGGTGGGGGTATGAGAGGATTCAGCAGAGACATAATGGGGAGCAGAACAGGCAGATCCACTGAAAGTCACTGCTGAGGGGAGCAGCAGGCGAGATAGGTGAGGTCTGCTGCTCCATGTGGGTAGCTCCCCAGCTGGGCATCGAACTGATGTTGTGTATTATTTGTATGATATGTAAGTTATAGCTCAGTGAAGTTGCTAATCGTGAACCTAAAGAGGACACAAGAATACTGGAAAACTCTTCCAATGGGTTCCATAGCTTTCGTTGATCCAGAATTCACGTGTACATCAAATTTAAAATCTTTTTCCTTTCCATTAGCTCCTCTGTCTTCTTGGCCTTGGAGAGAAGGAAATGGCACGGAGTCCTCCTTTTACTAAGGATGGTGGAACCAGAAAAGCAAAGGAAGAACACAATTGGCTCCCTGAGCTGACTCCCCCACATGTAACCTCTCAGCCCCCCACAGCCCGGCACCTCTTCACTCCTCTTTTTGCTGTTATTTTAGTCATCCAAGCACAGAGCATAAAGACCTAAATTATCAGTGTGAGCGCGTTCAACCTACACATTTCAGCTCCAGTCTGGTAAACACTCCTGAGCTTTCTTGCCAGACAGGCCCAAGGGCAGCTCTGAACAGGACAGGAGGCCCAGGGTGGGGAGGGGTGGCCTGAGGGGTGTGCTGACCAGTCACTGCTACTACCAACCCAGGTCCAGGAAATCCAAACCACTGAGCAGAGCCAGACCACCCAGGATAGAGAGGGGAAGAGTCATAGAAAGAGCAGGAGAGAAAATACCCTCACGACACACACCTGGGTATCCTTTGGTCACTGCAAGACTCTTCCTCATTTTTTTTTTTAAAGATTTATTTATTTATGCATACAAGAGCTGGGGCACAGGCCAGAGACGTGGGGGTGAGAGGATTCACCAGAGACAGAGCAGGGAGCAGAACAGGCAGACTGACTGAGATACACTGCTGAGAGGAGCAGCGGGAGGTCTGAGACAGGAGAGGTCTGCTGCGCCATGTGGGTAGCTCCCTGGCCGCCTGGGGATCGAACTCGTGCTGCAGAGACTGCAGACTGCCTCATAGTGTGGTGCTTAACCCCTTGCGCCACCAGGGAGGCCCAGGACTCTTCCTCATTATCCCTCTCAACCTTGACGCGCTCCAGGTGAGACTTCCTTTACTGCTCAGTGAAACGGAGGGAGGGAAGTAAGACAGTGAAAGGGCTAAGAACTCCATCCTCTGACTTACATTAATCATCTATATTATTTATTTTTTACATTTATTCTGTATTATTCATTATTTACATTAATTATATGTATTATTTATACTAGATTATATGTGTATATATATGGGATATATAGATCTCTTTGGATCTTCTCCCTTTGGAATGTGGCCTGTATACTCGTGTGTATGTCTGTGTGAATATATATGGATAGATCTGTTATATCTATAAACCTTTTTATCCACATTTACACTACTAAATGTCTATTGTGTATTCAGCCTTGTTTTATACCCCTCACATTGAGTCCTCACCATAACCCCACGAAGCTAGTACTTTGTGTGTGTGTGTGTGTGTGTGAGTGTGTGTGTAGAAGAACTGGGGTATAGGCCAGAGGCAGGGGGTGAGATGATTCCCCAGAGACAGAGTGGGGAACAGAACAGGCGGATCTACTGAAATCCACTGCTGAGGGGAGCAGCGGGGAGATAGGAGAGGTCTGCTGCGCCATATGGGTCAGTTCCCTGGCCGGAAGCGCTGAGACTTAACCCCTGTGCCACAGGGAGACCCAAAGCTAGTCCTTTTTAATAGATGAGAAGACCAAAGTGGAGAGATTCTCTTGTCTAAGATTACCCAGGGCCCAATTGGTGAAGCTGAGCCTTGAGGCCACATGCCCCAGGGAGCTTCTCATGACTCCACGCTGCCTGCCTCCAAGCCCCCCACCCCGCTGGTTAACTTCAGGGTACACAGATCCTGGGCTCTCAGATCCTGGCAGCCCCGCTTTGCCTTGTCTGCGCGGCCTTCACTGCCTGTGATTCTCCTGAGCGGTTCCTCTCACGCCCAGGCTTGGCTTCTGTTTTCGCTGCTGCCAACCTTGTGCCACAGTCCCAGGAGGCACTGGAAAAGCTTGTGGATTTTATGGGCCTGGGGATTTTTGAAGGGATATGAGTGTTGATTTATGTTCTCTTGTGTTGAAAATGGTCTTCTAAGCACTTTATGGACGTATTTACATGGAAATCTTCCAACGAAAGAATATCCTATCATACAAAGAAATTTGCTGCCAATATTCTTTCATTTCAAAGTGACACTGAATCAGGTCTGAGTAAATATTTATGATTTCTCTTGAAATGTGACAGACTCATGACATGGTAATTAATTTTACTGTAGGCTGACTTCAGAATGACTTCAGTAATATATGAGTAGGTGTGTAAAATGTTTATAGGCTTTCAAAAATAAGCCCAAAGCTTAAATGAAACCTTAATCAGACAACCGAGGAGGAATAAAATTGCAATTCTAATTTTGCTGATAGAATTTCTGTGGGAAGCAAGGAATTTTAGAGATTGATATTCATTGCAGAGCATCAGTACACACCATCTATTTTATGTAGTGTTGAACTATTTGGAAACTTCAAACACACTTACTTTTTAAGAAATGCATGCATTGAGCAATAGTTAAAAAAGGAAGGTTAAATTTAGAAAACTGGCTGTGGTTTAGGCCAAAAGCTGCAAGGAACATATTTCATAACTCTTAGGAGAGGCTAAAGGAGTAATGTCTCATCGGAAGCCTCCATTTGGGGGCGTTTCTTTTCTCTCACCCTTTATATTTAATCTGTCAGCAAATCCTATATCTTCTACCTTAAAAATACATCCAGAATCTGGCTACTTCTCACCAACTCTACCACTGCCACCTGGTCGAACCCACATTATCTTTTATTTTTTTTAAAGATTTTTAAAAAATTTATTTATGCATACAAGAACTGGGGTACAGGTCAGGAGTGTGGAAGGTGAGAGGACCCACCAGAGACAGAGCGGGGAGCAGAACAGGCAGACGGACTGAAATACACTGCTGAGGGGAGCAGCGGGTGAGTCAGGAGAGGTCTGCCATGCCATGTGGGTAGCTCGCTGGCTGGGACTGAACTCAGGCTGCAGTGGCTGCGGACAGCTTCACAGGTTTCGTCTTAACCCCTTGCACCACCAGGGAGGCCCCAAGCCCCATTATCTTTGGGTCAGCCCATGGTGATATATGTTGTGGAGTAGGACAAACGCAACTATAAGACCCACAGGAAAAATGAACAGTAATAGTAAAAAAAAAAATCCCACTTCCTCTCTTTAATAATGTGTGGTGATTTGTTAACCCCCTCCTGTGCCCAATAAATAGATTTTCCCCAAGGAAGTCAATTAGTCTACAACCACTGTGTTCATTTACAATGACTGAAAATTGGGCTAAAGGCTGTGCTGGGGCTGGTTCAAGGGAGCAGCGGTGGAAAGTCTTGAGCCTCGCCCCCTTCCCTTTTTAGAATCTTCCCAGAGGAAGCTTTGTTACCATGAAGTGAGGTTTGAGTTCTCTTTGCAGGTGGCCTGAGGTAGGGGATCAAAACCCCATCCATCAATGTAGCCACAGACAGGGACACAGGAGCACCGAGTCTATGTGGACATAGCACCTGGTACCACAGGGCAGTGTGTGGGAGACCCGGGGGTGCAAAATGATATTGAAATGGAGGGCAGCCTGCCCTCAAATGGTTAGACTATGCAACGGGTGTTGTAATCCAACTGACCTAACTTCTCTCCTCCCACCCCGCCCCGCTCCCTCTTTTTTTTTTTTTTTTTTTTTTTTTTTTGTGGGACCCTGGCCAGAGGCTGGGAATCGAACCAGTGCTGCAGAGGCTGCGAGCTGCGCCACCAGGGGAAGCCCCCGAATTCTCTTTTAAGGCTTGTTTTCCATAGGTGCAGCTAAACCACAGTTGTCCACTGATGCAATTAAGCAAAACTGCAAGGTGAGAATGTGCTAGCAGGTGACACCCATAAAAGTGAGGGCCTACCAACAAGGAAGATCTAATTTGTGCCTCACCAATCAAACCGCCAAATCATTCCTGGTCTTTCCCTACTCCTACCCCTATAAAGCCAACCTTAGCCCCCTGATCAGGGAGACAGATTTGAGCCTTGTCTCCTTGCTGGCTGACCTTGAGATAAAACTCTTTTTTCAAAAGCTGGTGTACCATGGGATTGGCTTTATGCACATGGGTGAGTTCTTGTTTGGTAACATATATTGCGGAGATGGGAAGAAAATATCTTTGCCAATATCTTATTTAAAAACAAGAAAGGGGGCCTCCCCGGTGGCGCAGCGGTTGAGCGCTGGGCTGTGAAGCTGCCCACGGCCTATGCGGCGCCGGTTCGATCCCCGGCTGCTCCCCGGCCACCGGAGGAGGGTCCCGCATGGCGCGCAGACCTCTCCTGCCGCCCGCTGCTCCCCTCAGCAGTGTACTTCGTCCGTCTGCCTGCTCTGCTCCCCGCTCTGGCTCTGGTGAATTCTCTCACCCTCCCGTGCTTCTAACTGTACCCAGTGCATGTATAAACAAAACAAACAAACAAACAAACAAACAAATAAATAACATGCCTCTAAAAAAAAAACAAGAACGGAATCAAGCTTTACTTAAGTTTAATTACTTTGCTTAAATATTGAACCACTCACAGATGTTTGGTCTATGTGTTTGTTGTTCCCATGTTACATTACAAAGCTCAAGGGGTGTCCTGAGACACATGAGTGTCACACACATGCACACAAACACACATGCACACACACATACAGATGGCCATTGTAGCTTCATTCACTCATCTGATTTTAGAGTATCATAGCTCGTTTATGCTACTTGAGAGGATGTATAGATCATATTTTCTGTTTTAGCTAAATAAAAACTCACAAGTTAAAGGAGTGATTTAAAAAGGACTCTGCAAGGAAACAGTGAGGCAAATCCAGGTGTACAACGTGGAAATGGCACCGACTGTAGCCCAATATAAGCTTATTGTCAGACATGCTGTTATAGGGCACCCCGATATTGAACGGGTTGCCTGGCTGTGGGTCCTCACCCGCGCGCTTAAAAGGGATTTACTAATACTCCACTACAGGCACACACGAAAGGTTAATAAAAGGTTTATTGACAAGGGAAAAGGAAATAAGGAAAATGTACAACTCAGGGAGAAAATAGGGAAATAAAGTCTTTAATGCGTCCTACCTGATCCGCCGACCTGGAAACCCAAAGGCGCTCTCAGAGCTGGCCGTAAGCTGCGAGCTGGCGGGGAGCCAAAATGGGGGACCCCCCCCACCAAAGCCCACGTGTCTGGCTTTATACCAACCTGGCTGCTGAACCCCACCCTCAGGTCCCAGCCACCTTCCCTTGGGTGGGGATGGGATTTGGAGTTCCCAGTGTCTTTGGCTTTGGCCTGGGGTGGGGGGTGGAGTCCACAAAGCCTGTATGGAATTAGCTTTAGGACAGCCTTTTCCCCCTAACAATTCCCCCCTTTCACTTTTTGCCACCATTTCCATGGTGATGAAGATCGAATATATAGATGTTGGGATGATCATCTAATCCAATCAGATGAGAAGTTGACAAAACATATTTAGAGATTACCAAGAGTGCTGTGCCTTTGCCTGCACTGGCATCTATGATGAACCTTAGCCTAAGTGCATAGTAGCCTTGAGATATTAACTATTATTGTATTATTGTATTATTAACTATTATTGTATGTGGAAGTACATGTGTATAGTTTATAGATAAATTACTTATGTTGAGTACAGGGCTAAAAAATTTTACTGCTATGTTTGTGTGATTGACAATAAGGTGAAATCCTTGAAGGTGATTGTATTAGGAAACTAGACCTGCTTTAATAAGTCCTGGTGCTTTATGATAATGTGCTTTGCAATTTGGGCAGAAGCAGCTGGCTAGTCTGGGTAGACCTGAGATCAGAGACTTGTTGCTTATTCACTTGCATCTGCATTTCTTTTCTTTTCAAACTGCATTCTTAAACAATGCCATCCACATCCTGGCAGCCCCAGATGCAGCTTCCTGTGTGCTGTGAGCCCTTTGAAAAAATAATTCCATAATTTTATAACAAATGATATTTTTATACTGAACAGTAATAGGTAATACTGAAGCACAGTTTTCTATATTTTTTTCTTCATCTTGTGCAATGTAATTTATATTTTTAAAGTCTCCTCTTTTTTACATGTGTAATTTTTGTTTGTGTCTTTTCTTAGCCTGACAATGATTTTTCCTTTTGTGGAAGAGAATTTGCATAACTGCTCCATATGTAAAACAGTGTTGCTTGGTGAGTCACGGTCACAAAAAGTTCCCTTACAGCATGTGAATAGATCTCTGCCTCAGCCAGATTCTTTCTGCAGCAACCCTCTTTGACAACCAAGCTCAGAGGCTCCCACTGGCCTAGCCCCTTGCACGTCTTCTAAGACCCAGCCAAGAGGCCAGCTTTGGTGGGGTGGGGGATTTCGAAGCTTTGGCCAGGCCAGGCCCCAGAGGGTGGGAACTGACAATGGGCAAGAGGTTACCTTTTGAGCCAGCTCCAGACCCTGTGAAGCAGGGGAGGCTTAGCGCTCAGGGTGGGGTGGGAGAACCACACGCAAGGCTGACTGGTCCCCTGGCTTCAGTGGTGGAATGTTTGTTTGTGGGCTCCTGGCCAGGCAGGCCTGGTGCTTTGCTGCTCAAGATGCCTTTTCCACAGGAGGTGGGTGTTCAGTGACCAGTCACTCAATCAGGCTCTGCTGTTTGGGCATCTTGCTTGCCTCCTCATGCGCCAGTTTCCTCAGCTATAAGGTGAGCATAATAATGCCCACTTCATGGACTTGTGAAAGATGAAATGAGAATCCACAGAATGCACTTAACTCAATATCTAGTAAGTTGCTACTGAGCTACTGTTATTACTGTCGTGCATTATGTATTCAGACTCAGTTCCCAGCTGAGTAACTGGGGAACTTGGTGATTGAAGTAAAATTAGACTTTGACTGCCACCATCCCCCAAATAATAGATCATTACTTAAAACAACATAATAGATCATTACTTAAAACAACATAAATAGTTTACAGAAATGGGCTCTGGGAGCAGAGATGTAGATTCCAGAACCATTTCCACCACGTACGTGACCTTGGGCAAGTCACATGGCTTCTTCTGTACCAAGGGGTTTCCATAGGCAGGACTGAGTGGTGAGTACATGACGGAAGTGTGTTCAGAAGGGCTTCTGGCACTCCTCAGACCTCAGTATATTGTCCTTTGCCCCTTAAGAGCCACTAAATAAATCAAGTCATGTTTGGGTTATGAGAACCAAGAATAACTTTATTGTCCAGGGTTTGGAAGCCCATGGTGATGGGACAGGTAATACATATTTGAGCTCTGTCCCCAGTAAAGTGTTCCCCTAAGTTTTAAAAGCTGTTATAGAAATTATGAGACCTGAGCAGGGTTTTGGTAACTGCTGATCGGTGGATAAGTTGGATCCAAGTATGAGTAACCTGGAGACCCACTATTTGCAATTGGCGTCTGCAGCGGGGGCAGTTTTGTAGACGGAGTCGTACCCTGTGGCATCTCACACTAGCGCTGGGTAGTTAGTGTCAGAATTGAGTTAAATTGCAGGGCACCGAGTTAGTGTCTGCAGAACTGGAGAACTGCTTAGTGGGGGAAACCCACGCATTCAGTGTCAGAGACGTGAGTAGAGAAACTGTTTCTCCTTTCTCTGGAAGCTCCAGCCAGGTGGAGACCCCGTAGACACAGACAGAACCAGGAACATTTATTGCATCCTACTATGTGCTGTGCAGGGGTTACACATTTTATAATCTCATAGATTCCTTAAAATTGTGTGACACAGTTTTTTGGACAAGAGGATCAAAGTTCAGAGAAGGTAAGCCCTTGTCCTCGGTTGATCTGTCTAGAAATCCAGAAATCCTACTTCTTGCTGCCCTGCCTCAACCCAGATCTCTGGACAGTAAATCCTGTATCTCTAAAGGGAAATCCCTGATCTTCCCTCTAGTTCAACACTTTGGTAATTAAAATAGAATGAGAGTGAAGAGGTGGCTGTTTGGAACTCTTATAGCAATACTAGAGGACACTCATTTCACCAGCTCAGTCACCTGGGTGTTGGGTAAGGGGAGTCAGCTTTAGTTTGGTGCTGCTGTTTATTTTTTTATGACCTTCAAGGCATACTTGTGCAGCTCAAGCTTCCATTTTAACCCTCCCATTACCAGCCCAACAACGACCCTGTTGGTTTGATCCATGAGGGATGGAATTCAGAGTCATTTCTCCTCCGAGAGCCAGAATCTCCCTGTCAGGACCTGAGACAGCAGTTCTTGGGGCTTCATGGATGCAAGTTCAGGCCTTAGAGACCCCTGCAGGCTTCATCAAGAAGAAAGATGGAGAGATAAGCGTCTGTAATGACTGCTGGCTATTGAGTCTGACCACCACCTGAAATCAATACCCGCAAGTTAATCCCAGCCTGGCTGGATCCGTTACAATGGGCTATAATTTATATCACACAGGCAGGAGCCACTGGGGAGGGACAGAGAAGCGGAGTGTGGAAAGGTGATGAGGGCAGAACTACATCAGGCTCCAGGCAACTCGTTTCTATGCTCCTAGGGTGTCTCAAGTTGGAATTCCAGACAGATTCTTTTAAAAAATAAAAATACCTTTTCTACCCTGATTTTAAAACAGTGCATGAATATTATCTTTTTAAATTCAGCAATATGAAAAGGTTGAAAGAAGAAAATGAAAATCCCTCCTATAACCTTGTCATGTGGTAAGAACATTCTGTGTAAATCCTTCTATTCATATACCTCTAATTCCCTACAATTTTTTTTCCCTACAATTGTTTCAAAAACAGTACTGTATTCTTATCTTATTCTTATCACTTTTAACATACCAAAATATAGATCTGTTATTATTTTAATAGATTTATGACATACCATTATAGAGATGTAACACAAATTATTCAGCCATTCCCCTCTTAATTATTGTTTCCAATTTGCCATGATTATAAACAAAACCCTGGTATATTTTTGGTAAGGATTTAATCCTGTGGTTGTTAACCCTAAATCTGAAATTCCAAATGACCCCAAGAATCTTCACCTCATGTATATATTCCTCTGTGGTAAATAATGGCTAAAGCATTCATTCATTCATTCATTCATTCAAGTACTTATTGGGTGACTACGATATTCCAGACAGAGTATTCCATGTACTCTGTGAATGTGCAGAGAATAAAACAGACAAATTCTCTTCCCCCAGAGTGCTCACCTTTAGAGGGGGAATAAGCAATAAACCAAATAAATGATAGTTTTTAAAAAGTGGCAAGAGAAAAGTCAGGCAGGGAAAGCATTTGTTCTCTCAGTCATCATGCTATTCAGTTTAATTCACTTAGCATCTGTTGCTCCCCTACATTATGTTATATTAGATATCTGGAAAGAGGGGCCTAGGGTGAAATGAAGTTTGAGCCCCTGTTGTAGATAAGCTCACATTCAATTGTTTTCTTACTTGTGACTTAGCCATTTCATCTACGTATATTTTGTCTTCACAACTAGATTAGAAAGTGTGTGGGGACGGGAACCACACTTTCTAGTGTGTTCTCCTGAGCTTACTTACATGTTTTTATACATCAATGTCCGTCGCCAACTTGTGAAATGGAGACGAAGCTGGTGGTTTTGGGAGCTGGTCAACTGGGTTCTGATAAGTCATGAAAGAGTCAGGGTGATTAAGCATTGGGTAAAAATGAGCGCTGATTAAAATCTAAGTTTAGGGCCTCTCCGGTGGCGCAGCGGGTTGAGCGCAGCGCAGTGAAGCTGTCTGCAGCCTCTGCAGCACGGGTTCAATCCCTGGCCGGCCAGGGAGCTACCCACATTGTGCTGCAGACCTCTCATGTCTCGCCCGCTGCTCCCCTCAGCAGTGTATTTCAGTCAGTCTGCCTGTTCTGTTCCCCACTCTGTCTCTGGTGAATCCTCTCACGTCCCACACCTCTGGCCTGTACCCCAGCTCTTGTATAAATAAAATAAATCTTTTTTTAAAAAAATCTAAGTTTAATGAGAAAGCTACCTGTTTAGATCCTGGTGTTGACATGGAAAAAAAAAACATGGCTCTAAATTACATATCAATTATACAAGAAGCAAGAAGAACACCAAACTTCCACGACGAAAGAAAAAATACAGCAAGACACATAATAGTAAAGCTCCCAAGAATCCAGGACAAGGAAAAAATAATGAAGCTGCAAGAGGGAAGAAACAGATAACATTCAAAGGAAAGCCAATCAGGCTGACATCAGACTTCTCTGAAGAAACACTACGGGCAAGGAGAGAGTGGAGGGACATAGTCAACAGACTCCAAGAAAACAGATGCCAACCAAAATACTCTATCCCGCAAAGCTCTCCTTCCTCTTTGAAGAAAGAATATGGACCTTCCCAGACAAACAGAAACTCCGGAATTTCATTGCAACTAAACCCCCACTCCAAAAAATACTACAAGGAGTCCTAAAGCCAGAACCTCAGAGGGACGAATAACAATGAAAGAAGGCCAAAAAAAAAAAAAAAAAGTTATTAAAAGAATAAATAAATAAAATCAAAGGAAAGACAAACACAATGGCAAATACAGATGTTAACATATCAATATTAACTCTAAATGTAAATGGACTAAACTCTTCAATAAAAGACACAGAGTTGCAGCCTGGATTAAGAAACAAAACCCAACCTTTTGCTGTCTACAGGAAACACATTTAGCTACAAAAGATAAAAATAGGCTCAAAGTTAAAGGATGGAAAACAATCCTACAAGCAAATGGGCCAAAAAAGAAAGCAGGAACAGCTATACTTATATCAGATAAAACAGATTTCAACTCAAAAAGATAAAAGAGACCCCAATGGTCACTACATTATGATCAAGGGACAATACTTCAAGAAGAAATAACACTCATTAACATATATGCACCAAACGAAGGAGCACCAAAATATATCAGACAACTGTTGTCCTCTCTGAAAACAGACATCAGAGAAAACACATACGTAGTGGGAGACTTCAACACACCACTATCAACAATGGATAGATCAACAAGACAAAAAATAAGTAAAGAAACCAAAGCTCTAAATAAGGACCTAGAGCAATTGGGCTTAACAGACATCTATAGAACACTAAACCCCAAAAAAACGGAGTACACATTTTTCTCAAGCGCACACGGATCATTCTCCAGGATCGATCACATACTGGGGCACAAGACAAACATCAACAGATACACCAAGATTAAAATCATATCAACCATCTTTTCTGACCATGAAGGCATCAAACTAGAAATAAACCATAAAAAGAAGGCAAGGAACTTTCCTACCTCATGGAGATTAAAAACCACACTACTGGAAGACCACTGGACTAAGGAGGAGATCAAAGAGGAAATTAAAAAATTTTTTTGAATTGAACGACAAGGAGGACACCAATATCCTAAATGTATGGGATGCAGCAAAAGCAGTAATAAGAGGAAAATATATAGCAATAGAAGCTCACATCAAGAAACAAGAAAGAACTCAAAGAACAACCTAATCTTGAAGCTCAAAGATCTAGAAAAAGAACAACAAAAAAACCCCAAAACCAGTAGAAGAAAAGAAATAATAAAAACCAAAGCAGAAATAAATGAAATTGAAACTAAAAAACAATCCAAAAGATCAATGAAACCAAGAGCTGGTTCTTTGAAAAAATCAATAAAATAGACAAACCCCTAGCCAGGCTCACAAAGGAAAAAAGGGAGAAAGCACAAATAAACAGGATCATCAATGAAAGAGGAGAAATCACAACGGACACAGCAGAAATCAAAAGAATAATCAGTAACTACTATGAACAGTTATATGGAACAAGTTTAACAATCTAGAGGAGATGGACAAATTCCTACAACTCTACAATCACCCAAAGCTAGATAAAGAAGAAATAGAACACCTAAACAGACCAATTACAATTAGCGAAATTGAAATGGTAATTAAAAACCTCCCCAAAAACAAAAGCCCAGGACCTGATGGATTTACAAATGAATTCTACCAAACATTCAGAGATGAATTAGTGCCTATCCTTCACAAACTCTTCCAAAAATTGAGAAGGAAGGACAATACCAAACACGTTCTATGAAGCCAACATTACACTAATACCAAAACCGAACAAGGACAACACAAAAAAGGAAAACTACAGGCCAATCTCCCTAATGAACACTGATGCAAAAATCCTCAATAAAATTTAGCCATCAGAATCCAACAATGTATCCATAATATAATTCACCACGACCAAGTAGGATTCATTCCAGGGCACAAGGATGGTTAACATCCGAAAATCAATCAACGTTATCCAACACATCAACAAAAAGAAATATAAAAACCATATGATAATATCAATAGATGCTGAGAAAGCTTTCGACAAAGTGCAACCACCCATTCATGATAAAAGCCCTTGAAATTCTTGGGATACAAAGGAACATACCTCAACATCATAAAGCCATCTATGACAAGCCAACAGCCAGTATCATTCTCAATGTGAAAAGCTGAAAGCAATTCCATTAAGATCTGGAACAAGACAAGGATGTCCACTCTCACCACTGCTTTTCAATATAATACTGGAAGTCCTAGCCAGGGCAATAAGACAAAGAAAGACATCCAAGGAATCCAAATAGGAAAAGAAGAAGTCAAAACTATCTACATTTGCAGACGATATGAAATTTATACATAGAAACCCCAAAAACTCCACAGAAAAAGCTAATCAACTCATCAATCAGTTCAGTAAAGTGGCAGGATACAAAATCAACACGCAAAAGTCAGTAGCCTCTATACACAAAACAATAAATCTGAAGAAGAAGAAATCAAAAAAAACCATCCCTTTGTTATTGAAACAAAAAAAATCAAATATTTGGGAATCAATCTAACAAAAGAGGTAAAGGACCTATACAAAGAAAACTATAAAAACACTGTTAAAAGAAATAGAAGAAGACACAAAGAAATGGAGAGACATCCCCTGCTCGTGGATTGGAAGAATAAACATTATTAAAATGGCCATCCTTCCAAAAGCAATATACAGATTCAACCTATTCCAATCAAAATTTCAATGTCATTCTTCAAAGAAATAGAAACAATTATTGAT